>NC_133622.1:4247766-4507766 GCF_048593235.1 Sminthopsis crassicaudata | reverse complement strand
TTCAGGGAAGGTCACTTCTGCTGACTCCTTTCTCTTGTTTTCTGTTTGAAAAGCCCCCTAGCAGCACTATGCAGTATTCTTCTACCACTCACTGGTTAGCTGCCCATGAAGTCTATCAAAATAATGGGAGAGCTTTTTCCTATCTGCTCAAAAAGTTACAAAATATTACCATTTCTATACACTTCTTTAGCATCTTATACCTTATTGTATCTATTGTCATTTCATTAAATCAGTTTGAGGGAACCTCAAAGTGTCCCCTGATCAAATGCCTACAACATAGAAACTCAAAGCAATATTTAGTGATATACTGATATTATTTTATGTAGAACTAGGACTGATTTCTCCTTCACACCAATTTCTGGAAGGCTGAAAAATACTTGCTTCTACAGTTTATTAAACAGATATCAATAATCTTAGATAATTTTAATAACCCCATCCTCTTACCAGAAAGAGAAACTTAGAGCTTGAGAAATAATTGAGAAAAACAATTGAGTTTTTTATTCTTCCTTCCACCTTGTTGATCAGTCCTTTTTCATTTATATCCAATTGTTTATGAAACCTTTTGAGGTGTTCTTGGCAGAGATATTGGTAGGGTTTGCCATTCTCTATTCCAGATCACTTTACAGATGAGAAAATTGAGGCAATCAGGGTTAATAAATATGCCTAGGGTCACACAGCTAGTAAACTTCTGATGCCAGCTTTAAGATAAGATGCCAGATAAAGCTTTCTGATTCCAAGTCTATCACTCTATCTACTATACTACTTAACTGCCCATCATCTTCCCCATTCACAGGCAGAATTCAGGTTGTGGACAGCCTACCTCAAACTGAAGTCATCAACAGAAATCTTAAGTGATGTGAACAGAATGGGATGGGTCCAGAGTCAACAGGAACTACAGAACAAGGGGAAGGATCCAGAGAGAATATGGTCTGAATTAAAGCTCTCCTCTAGACAGAATCTTTTTCTCCCACTGTGACTTGGAATCTAAAAGTATTTCTCTCTGAAATACTGAAAAATATGGATGGGGCCATAACGGAGATGCTTCCTATCTTTCCAAGGAAAAGGGTTATGTGATCCTGACTTCCAGGATAGAGTTTAGAGAGGAGCCACAGACAAAGGAATTAAAAGAAATGAAATCTCCTGAGGAAGAAGGGAAAGAAATTGTATCACCCAAAAGGCCGGTTTCAGTTGGGTCCTGGGGCAGAGGGTGGAGGGAAGAGCTCCTATTAAGACTGGAAAAAACGTGTTGCATATCTTTATTCTCAAAGAGGACCAGAACATCAAAAGGAAGTCATGTCATGGCATGCAAGTGAATTGGATTTAAGTGAGGGAGGGTTGTGGAAAGTCATCAACCTTACTTCTTCCTCCTTAAGCCATCTGAGTCCACTGAGGCAATGCTCAATCAGTGATTAAGGCTAGATAAGAAATAAGGCAGATAAGTGAAGTGAATAGAACCAAGAACATTGTACACAGCAACAAGATTATATGATGATCAATTATGATGGACATGACTCTTTTTAAAAATGAGGGGATCAAGGCAATCCTAAGAGACTTGTGGAGAGAGACATCTGTGATGCAGAGAGAACTATGGCCAGAATGGGACTGAATGTGGATCTCAACATAGTATGTTCACCTTTTTGTTGTTTTATTCCTCATTTTTTTTTACCCTCTTAGACCTGATTGTTCTTGTGCAGCATTATAATTATAAATACACACACACACACACACACACACACACACACACACACACACATATATACATAAAGAATTGCATATGTTTAACATATATTGGATTACTTGCAATCTAGGGGAGGGGATCAAGGAAAGGGAGGGAGTAAAATTTGAAACACAAGGTTTTGCTAAAGTGAATATTGAAAGCTATCCTTGCAGGAAGTGGAGCCAAAAAGGCAGAGAGTTGACAGTTTCTTATCTGAACTCTTCCTGGTGTCCTTCAGATCAACACCAGATAAAATCTCTGGGCTGATATTGGAGTGACAGAACCCACAAATATTTGGAGTGTAATACATTTTCAAGATATTTTGAAAGAACTTCAGGAAATGGCTGTTTTGATCAGGCTTGTTGGTGGGGGAGGGGAGAAAGGAAGGGAAGGGGAAGGCAGCTGAGCAAAGACATAACCCAAGGACGCAGGGAGGTTTGGCATCCGAACTCTAGAAAAAATATTGGAAGACTCTTAGCCAAAATACAGCAGCATTGGCTACTCTGTTCTGGTTCAGAAGGCAGTGGATCAGCAAATTAACTGTGAGATTTTAAATTTAAATAGAAAAGGCAAATAGTGAGTCCCAGAATAACATGAGATTTAGCCATACCCACACATACAGGGTAAAGGTAAAAGGCTAGAGCAGAAGTAAAAAAATCAAGGAGATCCTAACTCAGATCACATCAAGCAAAAGTAAAAATACAATGAATGAAATGAAAGAAGGAAGGAAACTACATCTTGCTAAAGGGTACCATAGATAATGAAGTAATAGCAACACTTACCATATATGCACCAAGTAGTATAGCATCCAAATTCCTAGAGGAGAAGTTAAGATAAGAGCTGCAAGAAGAAATAAAAAGCAAAACTATGTTAGTGGGGGGTATCTTTCAGAAACAGAAAAATCAAATCACAAAATAAATAAGGAAGGAATTAAGAAGTTAATTGGGTATTATAAATCTTTGGTGAAAATTGAATGAAGACAGAAAAAATATATACTTTTTTCTCATTGGTACAAAGAATCTATATTAAAAAATGATCATGTATTAGGGAATAAAAACCTCAAAATCAAATGCTGAAAAGTAGAAATAGTAAATGCATTTTTTTTTCAGATCATGATGCAACAAAAGGTACATGCAATGAAAGGTCAAAGGACAATAAACCAAAACTGAATAGGAAACTAAATAATTTAATCCAAAGAATGACTAGGTGAAAAAAACAAATCATAGTAACAATTGATAATTTCATTCAAGAGAATGACAATAATGAGACAATATAATGAAAATTTCAGGTTGAAGCCGAAGCAGTTGTTATGAGAATTTTTATGTCTCTAGATGCTTAGTTGAATAAAATAGAGAAAGAGAAGATCAATGATTGGGCTTGCAACTAAAATACCTAGCAAAACAACAAGTTAATCCTCCAATTAAATACCAAAATATAAATTCTGAAAAGGACAGATTAATAAAATTGAAAGTAAGAAAATTACAGAATAAACAAAACTAAGAATGGGTTTTATGAAAAAACCAACAAAATAGGTAAAACTTTAGTTTATTTGATTAGAAAAAGGAAAGAAGAAAATCATATTGTTTGTATCAAATTAAAACAATAGGAGCTATTTTGCTCAACTATATGGCAATAAATCTGATCATCTAAGTGAAATGGATGAATACTTACAAAAGTAACATTAAGTACTTTGCAAATCCTAAAGTGCTACATAACTATCAGTAGTAGTAGTAGTAGTAGTAGCATTTAGGATTGCAATTTTTTTTCTAATAAATACTAATATCATCATCATCATCATCATCATCATCATCATCATCATCACCACTTTCTTTTGAGTTTTTGCCTAATATGGTGTAAGTACAGACCTAACTTTTAGGATGAATATGAACCTGTGATAGGTATGATCGAGTCCAGAGCAATCTTTAAGCAGAAAGTTCTTTGCCAAAATACAAGAATCTTAAAGATGAAAGAACTATAATAAGGAAAGAGGTATCACAAAGGGTAATAGTTTCATTCA
The DNA here is from genome assembly GCF_048593235.1 of Sminthopsis crassicaudata. Classification (NCBI taxonomy): domain Eukaryota; kingdom Metazoa; phylum Chordata; class Mammalia; order Dasyuromorphia; family Dasyuridae; genus Sminthopsis; species Sminthopsis crassicaudata. The sequence goes on along the minus strand of NC_133622.1, from coordinate 4,504,032 downwards.
ACACTCTCAAGCATAGCTTAAACAATATTTAAATGGAATCAGGCCATATTTTAAAAAAATACAAATACAATAGAATATATATGGTGTTAATCTGTGGCTTTCTAAATCACTGTATCCCCTGAGAGGTTTCTGTATTTTTTGTGATCCCATTTCTATTTGAATTTGTCTTTAGAGTTATGGATCATTTAGTCTGAACACCTAAATAAGACTTCCTCAGGTAGCATCCGATGCAAAAACTTCCCAGTGTCCAACTATGAAGCAACTTCTACTTTTGAACTAATCTAATTGTTAGAAAGTGATTTTGTTTGTTTTGTTATTATTTTCTGCACAGAGCAATTTTTTTCTTCACAATTTTTATTCATTGTTCTTAGTTCTGCCCTTTGGAGTGAGCAAAAAAGGCAGTCAGTCAGTTAACATTTCTGAGATGCCTACTATAATACAGGTGCATGTTAAGTGCTGGAACTAACTCTAGTTCTGTATGCCACTCTTTCTTATATTTGACAACTACCATATCCTCCTCTCTATGTCTTCTATTCTGCAGATCTCAAAATTCCAGTTCCTTTAAATAATCTGTGATATTAAGAAAGAAAGATATCCAGGATGATCCAAGCCCAAGCAAGACCACTCAAAGTCACTCTCCCTCCGCTGAAGATGCTGGTCATCCTTCTCTGCAGGATGTGTTTGTCAGGGGTCTTCCTGAAGAGTATCATCTAGAACTGGACACGATCCTCCAGATCTGCTTTGATGAGGAAAACCCAGTATATGGATCATTTTAGCTGAAGCCATAGATATCATTCATTCCATGCACACATCGTATCCTCCAGAGACCTTACAAGCACCTCACATCTCCTTTATAGATTTCCCTTAAAAATAACATCCAGAAGCTGCAGTAGATGCTGATTTTTCACCTCCTACATCTCTGGATTGTGTACATGGTAGAGTCAGAAATTCCTCGGCTAAAACAGACTCTCAGGGCTAACTATTAGCAATTGGATTGACTTCCGAGGTCTCAGTTATCATATCATAGTGGATAATTTACTACAGCGGGACTTTCAGGGTCATCTCTCTTATTTTTAGACGATTAACCTGCACCATCTGTTGTTTTCACTGATTGTTTTTTCAGCTTTTTAAGAAGTGTTCTCTCGATGCCTGGATATGCAGTAATAAACTAGATATGGGGAAAGAGAATCAGGCAGTCGAATCATAGAATTATAGGATCATAAAATTAGAAGAGACCACAGAGCTAATCAACTGCAGCCTTTGCCCTCTTTAGCATCTTTGACAAGTGATCATTCGACATCTTCTGAAACACCTCTAGTGATAGGAAATTCATTATATCCACAGGTAACTCATTCCATTTTTGGATACACTAATTGACAGAAAGTTCTACTGACCTCAAATCAATTAAGTGGAAACATGGAGGAAAAACCTGGGTGTTCTTTCCCAATTAAGTTTTAATTTTAACGATGTTAACACATAGTCTACAATCCTGAATTTTAATATCAATATGTGATATACTTGATTGGAATTCAGATACTACATATGAAATCATTCCTGCCTCACCCTTGTTGGACTTGGAGACAGAACTGGTCCGATGACTTTGCTAGGACATTCGTTGAAGTATTTTTCAAATTTTCCATGTTCTAGTCAGAAATAACTGATGAATCTAGTTTAAAGGAAGTCTTTTTCTTTTTTAATATTAACTAAGATAGATTATACTTTTATCTGCATGGGAAAAAGCAGTATGATCACAGAATGGGGGCAGCTCACTTGACTCAATTGACTCTATTATTTTTGTATCTGTAAATAGAAGGTTCTAGTCCCTCTCCTTTCTATGTTGCTCTTAGATCAAATTAGATAAGAACACTTTGGATGACACTCTATTTGACCAGATGCTATGGTAGAAGCTGTCTTTCTTCTACACTGAAAATGAAAGCAGTTTACAGAAATGTGGCATTTATTTCCATTCGCTCTTTTTAAAAGGAGGGAATTTTCAATCTATATTTAGGGAAGAAAAATATTTTGATTGTGATCAAGAAGATATACAACAACATATTTTATTCAGATTTCAAAAATTCTCAGAACTCCCCAAAACAACACCTGCACAGACTTCAAGGTACTTTTAATTATCAGGGCAGACCAAATCCCTGGAAGTCTAAGAAGATAATTACCTGATGAATCAATAGTAGAGAAGGTGATTTCTTAATCCTTAAACTCTCAGCACTCTTTGCCTACCCCATTCTTTAAATTCTAGAGATCAACTTAACCCATGCCATGAATTTATGATCTATGAAAGATTTCATCAATGTTTTTGCTGTTCATACTATGTTTTCTCTTCTTCTGTACTAATACCATGATTCTTTTACAATAAGTAGCTGATCTGTGACACTCTCCCCCAACCTGGGCAGGTGAGTTACAAGAAAGTAGAAGGGTGGTCTATCCATTTGGGGTGGCAGTGTGCTACAGCAGCCCTCAGAGAACAAAAGCAAAGAGGGAAATGGGGTAGGACACTAGTTGTTTATGGGAGCTCAGCCAGGCCTGAATGAAAGACCACTGGTATCCAGCCAGAGACCATTCTGTCTGCCCAGAAATCACGTTGCTCATGGACTGAAAGCAATGAAAAATCAATACTTTAAGGGATGCCTCAAACAACTTTGACATCTAGCCTTGGGGGCTAGCGAGAATCTATTATCAAAAGCAAAGGAGTTAGAAAATGAGCAATAAGAGAAGATGAGGCAAATGAAGACCGAAATTTCCAAAGCTCTTTGGAAGAAAACAACCCAGTTAAAAATCTTTAACACAAGCAGACAAATTTATAGAGGAGATAACAAGAGAAAGGAAAATGGTCTCCTGAACATCTAAAAAATCCAAGCATCTCTAAGTGAATATTGCAAGATAAAGAAAATAAATATGAGACAGAGGAATCTACAGATTCTCAAGAAATCAGGTAACCATAGTAATATATTTCTGTATAGTTCAAAGGAGATGTGTTGTAAAAGTATAATTTATATTATTCCAAAAAGAAATTATTGACACACTAAAAAAAATTAAACCTAAATCCACTGAGACAAAATAAACCTAAATCCACTGAGACAAGTCTCCCCAAAGAATAAATGAAAGTAAAACTAATTGGGTGAACAAATATATAGAAATGAAGAATGATCAGGAAGAAGCAAAGAAAAAAAGCAATAATGTTAAAGGAACATATGATCTCCATACAAGAAAAACATTAAATAAAAAGACAGGATTCAGAGAAAAACAAAACAAACATTAAAGATCACAAGTTTACCAGATCATGATCAGGTGAAAACCTGAACATTATAATACAAGAAGTAATAGAAGAAAACTTACCACCATTTCTATGTACGGAAAATGAAGTGTGAAATTGATCTTTTCAAGTTCTAACAAGTGGCCTAAAATATTCCTGATTCTCTTACATCTTAACAGCAAAAATCTATATTAGATTGCATTCATATAAGTAGAATGTCTAGACGGTAGGTGGCCTGTTGGATCATAGGATTCAATTCTACAAAGGGAGAACAGGAAACAATTTATTCCAACCTCTTCATTTTAAATGCACATAAAATGATTCAAAAAGTAAAATAATTTCTCCAAGGTCATGAAGGTAGTATAAGTGAGTAGAACCCTGGATATCTGGTTTCACATACAGTGTTCTTACCACTATGTTATACAGTTTGTTGGTATAACACTGGGCCTCCAGTCAGGAAGATCTGAAATCAAGTCTGGTTTCCAACACATATTCACTGTGTCAACCTGGGAAATTTACTTTATTATTTATTATTTGTCTGCTTCAATTTTCTCATCATAAAATGGGGATCATAATAATAGCGCTCTCCCAGGGTTGTTGTGAGGTTCAGATTAGAAAATAATTTCCAAAGTGTTAGCACAGTGTAGGCATTTAAAAAAATATATTATTTCCTTCATTCCTTCATCATTCCCAGGCAATAATGCAAAACTCTAATTTTTAGAGCTAAGGACAATCTTCATTGGTAGTGGGATTTCCTACGTGACAGTGTATTGAGGTCAAGATAACTGCTTTCTGATTGGATCCAGATGAAATGTTATCCATTTCCCATTCTAAGTGTTCATTTCCTCATAGAATTCCTGGAGAAATCTATTGGGAATTTCTATTGTTAGGGATGTTTCCAATGTCTTGCTGACTGATTGGATAAAATCATTGTTACTATTACTATGATTGATAACTATATACCATTTTGAAATTTAAAAAGTACCTTATTAAGTATTGGGTATCCCAAATATTTTTAATCTCTAATAGCAAGAAAAGCTTAAAACTGCACTAATAGAGAAACTTGATATTCTCGAATTCAATCTTCATTTGGAACTTTCATCTGCCTTCTTACTTTTTTGCCTTCTTGGATTTTTTTTTTTCCTTGCTGGCCCTATTGTCTCTGCTAATGAAATGAATTGCTCAATCACATGATTTATTCATAACATGGCAAAGATGAACCTGGCTCTTCCCAGTAATCTTTCCATTGTACCACAGTGACTCCGCCAAGAAATAAGTCTGGCACTCTTATTAGTGTTTGTGCTTATTACTCAAGGACAATGTTCTTCTCTTCCCCCTGCAGGAGAAAAAATAGCATTACATTTCTAGGGAAGGTTGAAGGAGACATTCTTGAGTCAGTGGAAAGGAGAATCACAAAATGCCTTTGTATTTTTTTTTTTTTTTAAATAAATGTCACTGCGTAGACAAAATACATCCTCTGCTGTTAGTGTTTCACTGGGCAGTTTTTCAAATTAATGCAGTTTAACTATTACATTAACTTAATGGCTATTTTCCCCTACTTTAACCATGTTAAATGTGCCGGCAATAATGAGCTTCTAATGCTGTCTCTTTTAAGTCTCAGAGGCATCTTTAGGGCCCTGCTTATCTCCTGGATCATAAAGCTGCATAATTTAGTATTCAAACAATTCATTTAAAACTGAAGCACCCAGAATTACCGTAAAATTAATCAGAACAAAGTCATCTTAACCCATCAGTTCAGTTTATCGCTAGTTAGCAAATTTGAAAGTGTAAGTAATGGAAATAAAAATCTTGACTGAGTCTCATCATTTTTCCTTTTACAGCAGACTCTGTCCACTCCCAGAAATTTTTTTCAACCAAAAAGGGATTGTGAACATTAACAACAGGGTTTTGACCAGTAAACATATGAAATAAGGACTTTCATCTTCTCCATCTCATTTCCTTTAGAACTTCTCCTAGTGGTAAAAAACAAAAAAGGCCTAACTGTCTTTGAAAATTAAGCTGGAATTGGGGGATATTTAAACATAATTGAATGTGCCTGACAACATGTTAGGACCCAAAATTTCTTGCATCCCTGGCATCTTTCTAGATTTTGTGAAATTTAATTACTCTACAATTTGCTCACCAAAGTTCTTGGAGAAAAAATCCATAATTTAACAAAGCCGTTCTGGAGTTGATGATGACTTAAAATTTGTAGGCTAGAATTTCTTTCTTTCTTTCTTTCTTTTTTTTTAATTTTTTGAAATCGTATCTTTTCATACTTTTAAATGTTTTTAATATTTTTTAGAGAATCTATTATCAAGGAATAATTTTAGTGGTTTTGTAATGTTCTAACCTAGATTTAGTAGAAACTCTAAAACTTTCCCAGAGTCAGTTAATTTCAGCAAACATTTCTTCCATACCAACAATGTGCCAGGCATAGTGCTAAATGTTAGGGGTCCAATGACAGAAAAATAACAGATTTTGACATCAACCTTTCTATTTTTTTCCTTGAATTTTAAAGGTCTTCATAGAATTGGAAATATCAAAGAACAGCTGATGATGCGCTGGAATTTGTTATCATCTAGCATTTGCTGAAACTTTAAAGACTATCTATAACTTTCAATATCCATAGGGCAATTGATAACATTTCCTACTTTTTACATTTTAGATTTTATAGAATTTGATCACATATATCTCTTGAAAGTTTCAAATGTCACCTAATAGCCCACTCCTTTCTCATTGTTGCAAAACTATATATTTTTTTTTGCTATTGTTGAATATTTAAGGATCATTTACATACTCTGCAAATCAGAAATATTTATAGTGGAACTTATGTTGCCTTTTTAAAACTTTTCTTAGCATAGTCTTCATCTTATTAAAAAAAAGTGGACATCTACTATTATGATTTTAATATTCGGCCTATGATGTAGTGTAATGGAAATATAATGTCAAAAGACATGAGTATTATCTTACTCCTTAATAGGTTTGAAAAATAAAGTATGTCACTTCATTTCTCTTGGTCTCATTTTCCTCATCTGTATAATATATGGCTTGTAGTCCTTCGGCTCAAAATATCCTTACCTCCTTAAATGAATCACACTCCTAATCCCTTTTCTTGGGCTGAACCAACCAATTTGATTGATTTGGCTCTAAACAATTATAATGGTTTTGAAGGTTAGAGACCAATCTTTTATAACAGAAAATAGGGGTAGATAAAATTTAGTCTATTCGTTTTACTGTTGTTTTTATTGTTGTTTTCCAATTGCTCACCACCTGTCATAGTTATGTCCCAAGAAGGTTTTTGGTTTGCTTTTGCTTTTCTATGATTTTTCTTTTATTCTTCATTAAAGGAAATAGAGGAAGAAACATTAATTGAATGCAAAAAATCTTTGTGAAAAGTATGTATTAGTTATTCTTCTTTATCTTCCTAAGGGAGAATGATATTTTAGAAAGGATGATGGATAGATTAGATGATGACAAATTTGATGAATCTTGGCTACTGAGGCATAGTATGGTCTTAAGTAAATCACTTGACCACCCTACTTAACTGGTCAGTTTCATCATAAAAAAATGATAAACTAATCTTGTATCTCATCCAGTCTGAGAGATCTGTCTTCTAAAGCTTCTTATGACTATGACATCATGGGGTCTGTATTCCAAAGAGTTCTTAACCTTAACCTTTTTGTTGTCCACATCCTAAGCTCTCTTAACAAATCACATTACATTCACATTACTCAAATTTAATTTTATACAAACTTTTTTGCACTACAAAGTCTCCCTAAGTACCTACTCTTTTCATGACTTATTTAGTAATAACTGCGTGCCAGCTATTTGCAAGATGATTTGCTTATGTACATGGAGCTAACAATCTCAGAAAAGTTCCTTTTGTTCTCAGACTCCTGGGAACAAATTAAGCTACCCAAACTGGACCTGGTTCCCTTAGAAAACTACCCACTGGCTGACAGAAAAATTTTCCTATTCATTATATTTTTCACTTAATAGCTTTACCTCTCACAATGGATTAGTAAATATCGTTGTTTAACTGTTTCAGTTTTGTCTAAATTTTATAACCAGATTTAGTTTTTTTTGGCAAATATGCCAGAGTGGTTAGCCATTTCCTTTTCTAGCCTATTTTACAGATAGCAAAGAAATAGTTAAGTAGCTTGTCCAAAATCCTATAGCAAATCTGAAAGCAAATTTGAACTCTGGAAGATGAGTCTTCCTGATTAGGCTTGTCACCAATCCACCAGCTACCCCTAAATTAGCAAATCTATGTTAACCTATTAATGACTAATAATGCTTCAATGTGTTTCCACTCCCAAATAAGACACTGAAATTCTAACCTGCATTTTTGGGGGATGAAACATTAAGGTTATATTTTAATATTAGGGATGTCATGTTTAGGGAGATGGGGAATATTGTGGTTTGCTTTGTTGTTGCTGTTGTATTTTAATTGAGCTTTCTTTCAGGTACTCTGTTCACATCATATTGGAAGATAATAATTCTACTGGAGCTATTCTTAAGGCTCTTTTGGCCCTGCTAGGCTTCCCTGTGATAGAGAACCCCAGATTAGAGGTACAAAGACATACTAGCTCAATTCCCTCATTTCATTTTTCAAGGGAAACCCTCTGCTCCAGGACGTAAGTAACTCGTTGGAAGTCTCAGCTGGGTAAATTAGCTCCCATTAGCTCAATGGAGTTCAGCTCTGGCCTTGTTATCAGGAAAACAAAGTGAGTTATCAATGAGGAGGCCTGAGTTGTGGTCAAGGATGTTCTGTTCATTTTTATGGGATCCTGAGCAAATCATTTCCTCTCTGTGAGGCTCAGTGAACATATTTATATAAAATGAGGGGCTGTTGAATGTGACTTCTGAGGTGCCTTCCAGTGCCATAAATATGGGGTTACTTTAGAAGAGCAAAGTCACAGAGAAGCAGAGTTAAAACAGGAAGCAAATCCCTCTGCCTACCAGTAAGCAAGGGGCCTTCTTAGTAATTTACCTGTACCTCCACACCTGAAGAGCCAGGGGAAGAAGCATGGAGACTGGAAGACTCTCCCTTGGGAGCTAGGTCGATTTAAAGTTTGAAAAGTTCAAAAAAAAAACCAAGAGGCAGGTGGGAAAGCACTGAATTAGCTAAACAGTGGCTTAGATCCATTGGACGCTGTAGAAAGTTTAAATCTTCCCAACCCACACACAGAGCACAGATCCAGCAGTTTCATCGAGATTATGGAAAGGTTTTAGAAATGTTTCTTAGGAGAGGGGGGAAGGGTGTTATCTGAACCATATGTGCACTTTGTGGCTGTTGTTGTTCAATTGTTTCAATTATATCCAGCCTTCTGTGGCCTAATGTGGGGTTTTCTTGGCAAAGACACTAGAGTGGTTTGCCATTTGCTTCTCCAGCTCATTTTACAAGTGAGGAAACTGAGGCAAAAAGTGTTTGAACACACGGGAGCCACCTGATAATGGCTGCTTGGAGATCCAACTCAAAATGAATCTCCTCTTTCGAGGATGATACAAGGAGACTGAGAGGCAGTTGTTCTCTGACCTCTCGTCGAATTGTTTGACCTCTCTCTCTTCCCTCTGCCTCCAATTTATGTCATTTCCAGTCTGCAACACCTGTGTCAGCAAAGGCTGCCCTGCAACTCCTTCTGATGTTATGATCCACAACTATGGAGGCTCTTGGGGAATTGACCTGTCCCTTACAAAACAAGGTAAAGTGACTTGCTTAGGACAAGATGTCTTAAAGCAGAATTTAAACTCAGGTTTTCCTGACTCCAGGCCTGGAGTTCTATCTACTTCTCTACCTAGCTACTCTGCCTAATGTGTACTAGCAATTTCATAAATGAATGTTGATTTTTCTGTCTCTGTCTCTGTCTCTCCTCTGTCCCCCACCCCTTATGTTATCTCGAGCATATTTGTATAATATAGTTTTCCTATTAGAGTTTAACCTTTTTCAGGGCAGGTATTATATTACTTTTATTCTTGTATATATAATACTGAAAGTGATGCTTGCCACAAAAAAAAAAAAAAAAAAAAAAAAAAAAAAGGTCCTTAAATATATATATTTTAAATGAAATGAAAAAAAATTAGCAAGGTCCTTTCAAGGTCACTGTAGCTCAGACTCAGCTCAGAAGATAATAAAAGGGAAAAAAAAAAAGCTATTTCCACTGTTTTATGAACATTCTAATCCCATAGTTTATTACTTGGGGAAGACTACATAGCCAGGAGTTTATAAGATTTTAAGATATAAAAACAATTTAAATTCTCAAGCTCTCTAAACTTTCCGATACACAAGTTAGTTCCTCTATCAATGAGAGGCAAGAGTTCTGGGGCGAAAAGCATTTATTTTCAACATCCTAAATACCAGAGCAGAAGTTCTGGGAGGAAACTTTCATTGGGAGAAGCAAATATTTCTCAGTAGAGTGAACTAAACCAACTATTCTAGAGTAATTAGGAATTGCTGCCCAAAGGGATATACAATTTTGTATAACCTTTGTTCCAGCAATAGCACTACTAGGTCTGTATCCCAAAGAGATCATGAAAAATACTAGGATATACTATAAGATATTTAATATTATGGGAATGCCTGCCATCTAGGGGAGGGGGTGGAGGGAAGGAGGGGAAAAACTCGGAACCGAAGGGAGTACAAGGGATAATGTTGTAAAAAAAAAAAAAAAATTACCTATGCCTATGTACTGTCAAAGAAAATGTTATCATTATAAAAATTAATAAAAAAAATAATAATTATTATTGAGATCATGAAAAATAGAAAAGGACTCACTTGTCCGAAAATATTTAAAGCAGCTCTTTTGGTGGTAGCAAAGAGTGGAAGGAAATTCCATCAGTTAAGGAATGAACAAGTTGGGGTATAAGAATGGAAGAGAATTCAACTGTGCTATAAATAATGCTGAATGGGAGGATTTCAGGGGAAAAACAAAAACAAACAAACCTGGAAAGACTTACATGAACTGATGCTGAGTGAAGGGCACAGAACTAGGAGAACATTGTATATAATAACACTAACATTGCGTGATGGTCATCTATGACAGGCTTAGTTCCCAAAACTATGACAGACAATTCCAAAAGACTCATGATGGAAAATGCTGACTATATCCAGAGAAAGAACCATGGAATCAAAATGCAGGTTGAAGCAGATTATTTTCACTTTTTTTCCTCATGTGTTTTTTCCCTTTTGTTCTGATTCTTCTTTCACAACATGACTAAATATGTTTAATAGGAATGTATGTGTATAATCTATATTAGATTGTTTGTCATCTTGTGTAGAAGGTGAGAGGGAAGGAGAAAAAAATGGAACTCAAAAATTTTATAAAAGTGAATGTTGAAATTTATCTTTACATGTCATTGGAACAAAATGAGATACTATTAAGTGCCAATAAATAAATAACGATCAAACTACTTTTTTTTAACAAAGATCATGCAAAGGTGAAGCAATCTTCCAGGCTGTCAGAGTATGGTAGAAAGAGAAGTCCAGAGAGCCATGAGCAGAATAAACTTTAGCCCAATACCATATGCTATTTCTGTCTTTTGAACTTCTGCAATAATTTGATAGTCCTTTCTCAAAGTACATATCTTATTTATATTACAACCATTGGGGTACTTGACTTTTAGCTGCTATTATTTTTCAGAATTTACTGTAGAAAACTCCCTGGTCTGGAAGTTCCCTATATCAAATCAACAAAAGCAGGGAGAAGGGAGAGAATTTCATTTATGAAGAGGCTAGTTTGGGTGAGGATCCACTAATGCAGGTCAGAACATTAATGATGAATAATTTTTTTTAAAAAATTTGCTCAAATAGATTAAAAACAAATTTTATATTTGTTTTAAAAAACCTTTGTGTTCTAGATTTGATCCTGTCCTTTTCACCTCACCCCATGTGAAGTTATGCAAAACATTTCCATAAAAGTCATGTTGCAAAAGAAAACATAGATTTCTCCCCTTAAAAAGCACCTTAAAAACAAAAAAGTCTGTATTCATACACAATCAATTCTTTGGGCATTTTTCATCATAAATCCTTTAGAGTTTATTTGTTTATTGTACTGCTGAGGAGAGCAAAGTCATTCACACTGATCATCCCACAAAATTATTATTCCCTTGTATAAAATACCTTTCACTTTGCTGGAGCTCATAGAGGTCTTCCCAAGTTTTTCTGAGAGCATCCTGCTCATCATCTCCCATAGAACAATAATATTTCAGTGATGCATAATTTTGAAGAGCTGGTAGGGGAAGCTCTTTAAAGGTCACATAAGTAATGTGTATAGCTGATAGAGCTTGAACACCAGTCTCGCTAACTCTCAAATTAGCCTTTATCTACTTTGCCATGCAATTTATCTCTGCCAACAGAGTGGGCAAGTCACTTAATAGCTCTGAGCTTTGGTTTCAGCATCCCTCTACCTGCATTGTGAGGAGACTACAAAAATTGCTATGTGCTATAGCTATTAGCTGAGAACTAAAAGACTTTGGAATCATGACTAGATTCCAGAGTGTAAAAGGCAAAGTTCAGTGTTTTCTCCTATATTTTCCTTCCTCATTCCTCATACAGGGCTCAGAAGACAGTACTAGAGACTTCTCTGAAGAACATCAAATCTGCAGAGAAAATGATGTTTCAACTAAATCCCATATAATAACCTGAGCCAGCATGCCTACATATATATGACCATTATCAAAGGTTCTCCATTAACCTTAAATATTTCTTCTATTTTCCTCAGCTAATTGAAGCATATTGGTCAATGGCCATCTGCCTTCTTCCAATTCACACATTTTGTAATGCTATGGAATTGGACTTCTTTTGGGTAAACATCCTATATATCGGAATTAGTATTTTCTTAAACAAAATCCCTTCACTGTTCAGATTCTTATAAAGCAAAAAGGGCAAAATGCATTTAATTATTTTGCTTCAAAAAGACCCTTAAATCAGTTATTGAAATGTATTCCCTTAAACTAAAGCTCTCTTTCTGTGCCCTCCCCCTCCAAACAAAGAAAAAAGAAAAAAAAAAAAAACTTTTCTGTCATATATTTCCAATTTTTTTTAGAAAAATTGTTCGGCTAATTAGGAGAACAATTCCTAAGTAGAAAATTGGTTAAAAGGATATGAAGTCTGTTTTCAAATGAAGAAATCTAATCATATGAAAATATTTTAAACCACTAATAAATTGTAGAAACAAATACAACAACTCAAAAGAATCATGCCACAATCATCAAATTGGCAAAAATTGTAACACAGGGAAATCACCAATATTGAAGGGGCTGAGAGAACCTAACTAAAGTCCTGTTGCACCTGTAATACAGCACTTATGGAAAATAATCTGAAACTAAGCTTCAAGACACTACAGTTTATATACAATTAACCCAGTAATTCCACTATTCTATATCCCTAAAGTGATCACATAAAAAGGAAAAAAAATCCTTATGTACCATAATATTCATATCGGTTCTATTTATAATAGTAAAAAACTAAAAATTAATTGGAAAATGGCTAAAATATGGCATATAAAAGGTAATGGAATATTTTTGCTTCATAAGAAATCATGAAAGGGATAGTTTAAAGGTAACACATAAACTGATTAAGAATAAAGTGAACAGAATGGGAAGAACAATAACATTATAAAGAAAAACAACTTTAAAAAAATTGAAAACTCTTATAAGTTCAAATACTAACCATGACTCAAGAAGACGTGATGAAGCATGTTACCCATTGCTTGATAGAGAAGTGATGATTTCAGAATGAACAATAAAATCTATACTTTCAGCTATCTTTGATGTAAGAATTTATTTTGTTGACTATGAATATTCTTTTACAAGGAACGTTTTTTTTTTCTTTTCTATTTGAGGAAATGAATGGGAACAGAAGATTGATATCAGTAGGATAGCTATAGTAGAAGGAAAAAGAAAGAAAAAGAAAAGAGATTTACTGAAGCATCTTCAAAAGTTTCAGAGAATAGAAGGAAGACCAAAATGAAGCAAAAACATGTAAAGAGCTTTGAAAGCTGCAGGTAAGATCTATTATACTAAAAGGGAAAGCAAGGCGCACCTAATAGAGATTTGTAGTTAATGAACTATCATCTTTTTTTTCTTTTTTCTACTGTGTATATACAAATGCCTCTTGAATTTGGTGATTTGTTTTTTTAAAGTTCAGAATAAAAATAAGTATTTAATTTAATAGAATATTAGAGAGTTAATTAAAATATCTGAGAATGGATTCAATTTGGCACCTAAGAAAGCTTTGTCCTCCCCAAGATATAGTGGGGGCTTTTTGACAGGTAATGTGTACCTTTGTCTTCTTTTATATTGAAGACATGGAATAGCTCATTTGTGAAAATGCATATTTATCCCATACAGGGAATAAGTAGAGCAAAAGCTGTTCTGGTCTGTCAGTTAGACTAATACATGTTCTAAAAAATCCCCTAAATGCTGATTTTTTTTTCCTGGCAAATGGGGAATGTCTTATTAAAAAGTCATTTTAGTTTATCAACTTTACTAAGTGAAAAAAAAGTTATTAAATAAACATCTGAATTCTAGGTGTAGAAGACCCTTCAAAGTCATAGAAAGGGGGACAAATGCTCATGTCCCAAGATACATGCAATATCTTAAAAGTGAACAGGTGTTCACAATGTCTTTTGATCAGAAGGATTCTTTTTGTCTATTGTATATATAACTTATACTTAAAAACTGCTTTTCTGGAATAGAATGTATTGATGGTTAAAGAGGTATCAAGACGAGTTAGCCATTTTTAGATAACCTTAAGCATTTCAGAAATCAAAAAGACAATAAGAAGGACCAATTATAAGCATTAAAAATTACATAACTAACTTTTCTTTTTCAATCGAGATTGTGTCAGTTCCCAAATTGCTATGTATGGGAGGTGTGCAATTGATAAACATGTTTGTCATTATCATTGGAAATATATAGGAAAGTCTGCAAATAGAAGACACTGGTTATACCTATTGGTGAGCTCTTATAGAAGATTCTATAGCAAAAAAATAAAAATAAAAATCATTTATTAATTTATATAGAACTTAGATACTTGGATTTGAAAATGGGCAAGAATCACAATTGAAGAAAAGATTTAGAAAGCTTATTTCTTTGGGAAATGGTACTATTCTTTTACTTTCCTCCAACTTCTCCCCGAATCGAATGTCTCTCCAACATTCTTCAGGTTATTATGGTGTATTATTGTATGTCATGGAATATTCCAGTCTAAGAATTGAGGTTGAAGGCTATCCAAAGGGCAAAATAGAAAGAAGCACATAGAATCCTTAAGACTCTGTCCAGATGAATAAACTCTTTTGTAAATGAAATGGGACTGAGATATTGTGTAGCAGACGGATTAGAAGGTGATTATATCTGGGAAATCTGAAAATAAGACCAAATTAAGTGGTTGGGTCAGGAAGAGCAGACATGGTATGAGTTCTTACATCTTATGACACAGGTTTCCAGAGGCAGAGAAACAAGAGATCCTGGAAATGCCCATATAGGCAAAAAGTTCAAATTACTACTATTGGTTCAAATTACTCTCTGTCAGGAGAAAGAAGGGTAAGATCACTTAAGGCACAATAAGGCCTTGGGCCCTCACCTTACCTGGTATAGCTCAACAATGCCACATATCCCAAGAGTCCCATGTGATACAAGAAATAGGGATCCCTAGGCCTTCCAGCAAAAAAGGGAGGCAAGGATTGGGGTTGGAACAATTAGCTTGAGGGTAACCAGTCAATCTGATAGATTTGCAACTGATTTGAGTTACTTGTTGGACTTTTTTGTATAAGAAAAATGAAAATACTAGAAGAGGATGGTTGCTTGACTATTAACACTGTGTTTGTTGTGGCCAACCATCAATTGTCAATTTGGTCAGGACTTAGCTCAGGCTGTCCCATTGGGTCTTCTTGTATAGGATTTCAGCCACATTTGAAGTCTGAGGAGGCACAGAAAACTGCATCTTATTATACTACCTTTTGACCTAGATAAGTTCCTCTTTGCTAATCTTATAGAACACTCCTCTGTCAAGCCATTCCTCTGGGAATGGCACCAAAAATAGCTAAGGTAAATTCACTACCAAAAACATACAATATAAGTAATTCCTTTCCTTTTGTCTGTTACTTCTCAGCACCCTTCCCTTAATGTTTTCCAAACACACTCTATAAATTTAAATCTCCACCCCTGCCTCAACCTTTCCTCTTATCTAGAACATCCCACCTCTTTCGTTCTAAGAAATGGAACACAGAGGAATAGGAAAGATCTCAGAGGAGGGCCAGTGAAATCCAAACATGAACAGGAACATTCTCAGCAGAACTTCAAATGAGCAGTCAGGCTTCCATCTACCAGCCGAAGAAGCCTCCTAATTCTTGTGTCAACCTCTTTTATTTTCATTCTCTCAAACCAAAATGTGCCTCTGGAAATTCTCCCTGTAGCTTGGGGCTGCCATCCAAGGCCAAGGAGAAGTCTAAATTTTTTGTAGTGTGAAATAATTTCAGATACTTTAAATAGCTTTCAAGACACTCTTCCCTATTTTTTCCTCTAGTCTAAACATCCACAGATCACTAAACAGGTAGGAAGACTGCTATGCCAAAAATGTACTCCTTTCTAACCTTTGGCTTTTAGATTTAAAGAGATTTTTTAAAGCTGAACACAAATACTACCTCCTTCATGAGAACTTTTCTGGAATCTCCCTGTTGCCCTTGTCTCATCTTTCAAATTATTGTTATTTTACTTAAAATCTAAGAAAAGAAGGGATTTCCCCCCCCTCCAATTTTTTTTTCAAGCTGTAGACACATTAACACAAAACATTGCATAAAGCACTTAATTTATCCAATCTAGGGTCTCCCAAAATAACCAACAAGCACTCAAAAGAATGGATGGGATAGCAGTCAATCAATCGCCAAAATACATTAAATATTTACCATTTAGTCAATAAGAATTTTTCAAGTGCCTACTGGGCCACACACTGAACTGAGAAGTGGGGTCAAGGCAAATATTAGGAGCCACTCCAGTGACTGAAACAACTTTAGAATGCATTTATGAGACATCCTTGAACTATAAAATGCAATAAAATGGCTTTACTATTAACAAAAGATAAAAAGGATCCAATTCATTCCTAAGGCTCTAAACAATGTAAGTTGAGATAAAATGACTATTCACTTCTTATCTCTGCACTCACCTTAGCAAGCATTCATGTCACGTCATAAAGTGTTCCCACAGGACACGGGGAATTCCACTAAAAATTCTGCCCCCAATTCCTCCTAGTCAGAGCCTTGTGTGGTTCAGTCAACAAAGAAGCAAAATGCACCCCTCCTTCTCTTTTGAAAAGCCACCCCAAATTCTATGTAAAATAAATGTCAGTCCTACCTGGAATCTGACTGTTTAGTGAAAGTTGGGGCAAGTCACTGGACATCTCTCGGTGGTTTCCCAATTACAACAGCAACCACAAAAAGAAAAACATAATACAAAATGGTTAGAGAATCTAAAGATAAAGTATGTGGACTATGCAAATCCCAAGACATTCTATAGATATCAACTAAAATGAATGACTTCTTAAGGTTGTATAGTTACAACTAAGCAAGTGCTCTTTCCATGACACGAGGTGTACTTGGGAGGACTTCAAGGGCCAGAAACATTAAGCATTGACAAGGAATATGGCACTGAAATAAAATTAGCTGAATCCAGTGTAGAAGAAAGCTTGGAAGAACCAAGGATCAAGAGGGATTCAGTAGACAGATGAATGTCTCCAAAAAGGAATCCTAGATACAATATAGAGAACAATGTGTCGCTATCAGTTCAGACCATGTAATATGGCATAGAGAAAAGTTAGAAGGACTAGATGAACTGAACTGTGCATTGTACAAGTCTATCCCCAATAACATGATTTTCTCCATTGTTTTTTAAATATTTTTTCTGTGACATATTACAAGGAAACTGATATCAGAAGAAGACAATAGACTCTAAAGGCATCTAAAGGATCCAGTTTGGCTGCAAAACAAGTATTGGAGTGATAAGAGTGAAATTTAAAACTTCAACTTGACACATTTTGTTGTGTGCCAAGACATGACAGTGGAGATAATAAAAGCGAATTATCACAGGCGTCTTATTCTGATAGAACTCACACTATGAACCATCTAGGGGTTTCAAACACCCCTACTCCAAGATACAAATCATCTCAAATCAATTTCTTTCTCAGATAGGAAGCCTGACTATCCCATCCTGGATTCCCAGATTCCCACTTTATCCCAACTGATGACTTCACTTTGGAGCAGGCACTGAGAACCTTTCCAAATGATAAGAAACCTATGATAAAAGCATTGCATTTACCTCACCTTACACCAGTGCACCCTGATCATTTTCCCAGTGGGTGAACTCATACGCAAAATAAACTGATTCATATTTAAGGGAAGATTCTAGGGAATGCTAACATGGGTTAAAGAATGCCTTTGTGCAAGTATCCTTCCCTTTGTGCAAAGACTTTATATGGGACAAGTCTCTTTACTGATGAACTGGTTCTTCCAAAAGGCAACAAGCTTGACATATTTCAGCGATAATAACTGTTCTTCTGTCTCCTTAAATAGCCTCAGTTAAACATCCCTCCTCAATCTGCCCCTATGGAGCTACTGGTTTTCCCTTGTTATTTGAAACACTTTAATGGGGAAGGAAGACATACAAATAAGGTATCTATCTTAAATAACTTTGCTATTCAGGTGAAGCCCAGGAACTCCTCAGAATAGTATTTTTAATACATTATTTTTGAAAGGAAATCAATTCTACTGAAATTCAGTTATCTACATAGTTGTTTTATTTTTAAGTTAACAATCTCAGGTTAGGAAACTCTGTTCTGTTATGATATGGTTTATAACCACCTAAGCAAATGGAATCAAACCACACCGGGAGATACCTCAGAAAATATGGCTGTTGGCGTGGAGAGACAATTTGATTTCTGAGGAAGATCTGAAACTTATTAAAATATTTGGCCTGTGAGCCACTAAGTTTGTGATCCTGTCTGAACTCAGCGTAAATATCATTTATTTATCCAATTATTTATGAATTTGTCAAGCACTTGCTATGTACAAGGCACATATTAAATGAAAGACACAGAAATACAAAGAATAAAATTATAATCCAATGGGGGTATATTTATAAGTATATTCAAAATGAATAACTAGAACACATAGAGGGATCAACTAGAGGGGACTTTAGAGAACATTGAATCCATATCTTTCATTTTTTCTATGATAATATTTGAAGTCAAATCTTCCTGATTCCAAGTTGATCAGTCAATCTATTACTTCATGTTAACTGAAATAAATGAAAAGTAATTCAATATTGGGTAGATTAGGAGTCAAAGTACTCCATATTGTGTCGGGGAAGGCCTGGTGGGAGTGTTAGAGATGACAAATCCCTGGGCAGCCTTGAAGAAGCAAGCAGGGCCTCACACAATTGAGCTGTGTGTCAGTGGACTCCCAAACTTCCACCTACTTCCCAATTTAGGGAAACAAATCTTTATGTGGTCACCACGGGTCTCTGTTATGCACATTACTGCCACGCTCCTAAAAATGAATGAACTGAGGGGCTTCAGACACATGCTGAATTGTGAGAACTGAGCAGATCACACGGCCTCATGACTCAATTCTGAAACTGCTGAGATCCTTTTGATCCAATTGTGGCTTGTCCAACTTCTCTCTTGTGACAAAACTTTGTTCAGTTGTAGGACATAGCAGAAAATCTTGTGCTGTCTAAATCTAGTCCTCCAGGCTGGGAATGTGGATCACCTTTCTGATTGAGCGATCCTTAGGCAAGGACCTCACTATGCTGACCAGAAATACAACTGGAGCCAAAGATTTGATGCAAGGAGTTTTCTCACAATTACACAGCTCAAGGAATCTCAATGCCTTGTCTGAAAAAGAGCAGTGCGCTCACAAGGGAGCATAAAACCTCAAACTCTGAATTCAGGGAATTGTACCTCTTTGCCCTCTCCTTGCCAACTTGAGAAACTCCTAATCGTTCATCCAATTACAAATCAGATCGCCTAATATTATATTGTTTCCTTGTAATTAATTGGTATTATTTGATTTATTTTTAATGAATAAAAGTCAGTCTCCTTTTGAAGAGCTCCGGTCCCAGTTTGTTGAGCAACTTCCATGCATTGCTTAACAAACTGATATGTTCTACGATTAACCTTTTCTCAGCCATGTCATCTTTTATCCAGCACACTACAGGGAAGATATTGACTCTAAATAGTCTCAAAAGATGGCATGAAAAATCACATATCTATATCTGTTTCAGTATTTTTAAAATCCATATTTATATATCATATAGAATATATATTTATAATATATATTATTTTGAAAAAGCTATTTTATATTTATGTTTATATATAATATATAACTACTTATTATTTTCTATATTTGTTTCATCTTGTATTATATACATATATATTATACACATATAACAACAAGTAATAATAGCTAACAGGTTTATTGCACATACTATGCGTCAGGCACTGCACAAGTGTTTTTCAATTACTATGTCATTTGTTCCTCTCAAAAACCCAGGGAAGTCAATGGTGTTATAATCTTCATTTTATTATTAAATAAACTGAGGCAAACAAAGGTTCAGTGACTCTCTCAGGGTCACACAACTAATGAGTATCTGAAGCCAGATTGGAAATCAGATATTCCTGCTCTCTGTCTCTCTTTCTGTCTCTATCTCTGTCTCTTTCTTTTCTGTGTCTGTCTCTCTTACTATACACTTATTTGTAAAGTCATTCCTCCTTTTGCTACTTGTCTTTATTTTTTGTAATAAGGAGCTCCTCCTCCAGCCATTACTATTAGCCAGGATATCTTAATGCAGTTGTTGTGTTTGGCTACTTCCGCTAAGCTTCTTAAAGTCACTTAAATGATGACACACAGACTTCTGCAGAGAGAAGTCCAGAGTGCTTGCGACAAATCAGCAGGGCTCAAATCTTTGGGTTTGTTTGTTTTTTTTTGGTTTTTTTTTGGTTGTTTGTTTGTTTGTTTTTACTGTTTCCTTCATAACTGGTAATTCTCTACAAGGTGCTTGTCTTGCCCAGAAGTCTACATAATAGCAAAGGATCAGCACTGCAAGCTTGACTGGACTTTGAGGTAACAACAGATCCCAGAAGCCCTTCATCCCATCCCTCACCTCAATCAGTGTGCCCTAACATTTTTGATAATCCATCATCCAGCCTCTACTGGAAAACCTTCAGACAGAGAGAGCTCAAGCAGCTTCCAGAATCAGGAGCTTAGATGGCAAAGGGTCCTTAGAATTCATCTCTTTTCATGTCTTCCCTTTCCAGCAGCAGAAACAAAACCTGCTTTGGAAAAGCTGCACCCTAAGCTCAGGAAGAGTGAAAATTATAGGCTTGGGTCTCTGGGGTTCTTTCTGCTCCATGCCCCTTTCACTAGGCACAGCACTGTGCCCAGGGAGGGCCCTCCTACTTTGGTAATTAGCATGTGCTGAGACTCACTGCCATATAGAACACTTCCACTCTATTCACTTATGTGGCTTTTTTGCCATTGAAATAAATTGAGGAGGCATCTGAATTCACTTTCTTTTGATCCACTTATATAAGGATTTAGAAGGAAATAACGAATGAAATTGCATTTCCTTGGCCCCATACAAAGTGTGGCACAACTTAGGGAGAATGAGCTTTTCTCTACAGTTTACCAAGCAGATAGGGAATAGAGAATGGGAGCATTAGAAAAAAAAATCCTCTCTTTCAATTGCTGCAGAAAATGTCGTGTCCATTGAAATGGGCAATTTTAGCAAATCATGGAGGATTAAATCAAGGCAATCATAGAATAAATGGCTCTCCTTTATCCATCCCAGGCTAACAACAATCTGAAGTTAAAGACTGTATTCTTGGGAAGTAGTTCTTGGGCGCTAATGCCCAGATAATTTATTAAGAAGCTTTTAGATCAGCAACTTCATAACCTCCTCATAGAAGAAGCTTTGAAACAGGGTGACAAAAGGGATCAATGATAGATGTGAGAACTCCCGAAACTTGGTGCTCCCTTTAAAAATCTAACAAGAATGTGCCTCTAAACAATACATTTACAGTAGAAACAATGCCAGCAGATTTAAACAGCCATCTGGTGTAATTATTCATGCTCCCTAAAAATAGCTCCTTGTGAGAGAGCAAAGCCACTTCCCAATATAATTCAGCACTTTAAAGGAATCTTACCCTTAAACCTCACATAAGCACATTTGAAAGAAAAGTAAAATTGCTGAATCCCTAGCAGTCTTCAAGTCTTCAAAATGGAGGTTCCAAACTCCTGAATCAAGAGGAATCAGAAGATGGAGAAGACAGTTTGAGATGAGAGAGAACAGGGATTTATACTCACAGTATTTGGGTTCAAATCTTGTCTCAATTAATTTTGTGCCCATAGGCAAATAATTTGACTTCACAGACCTCAATTCTCTCATCTGTAAAATGGAGGAAGATGAGACACCTTTGGGGAGGCCCTTCAAGTTGTAAATCTCTAAATTTTATATCCACAATATGTCTCATTTTAATTCCTTATCTCTTTTCCTTACATCCAATTAGTCACCCAGGGTTGTTTTTTGTTTTGTTTCCCATAAACACAGAAAGTTCTAATATCTGTTTCCTTTCTTGATCCTCACCATTATCTTACTAGTTGAGACTTTCATGATCTTCTTCCTTGACTATTACAAGAGTCTCAATACTTGGTCTTGTCTTTTCTGCTTCCATGCATGATGTTACCCAAGAAACACAGAACTCTTCCATTTTTATTTTGGGTTCTCTGGGACACAGAATAGGCACTTCCCAAATATATCCCTGAATATTCCTATTTTATAGCTCTGGTGTCATTTCTCTTGTTTCAAAAACTCAATGATTCCCAATAATCCACTGATAATAGATGATAAGTAAATGTCATTTTAGAATTTAAAAAAAAAATAAAAAAGTTTACATGGATTATCTTGTATAATTCTGATAACAAGCCTGTAAGTTGCGATATTAAAACCCATGGTCCCTAGTGTATAGATAAGGACCTTCTCTCTAAAAAGGAAGAAAGTAATTTGACCAAAGCCACATAGCATAATTTCCAAGCACAATTACCAAACGTAGGTATTGAATCTAGGTCTTTCATAATATCTAGCATGATATCCATTTAGACCATGTTATCACTGACCTGAATTCCTTAGCCTGGTTATTGAGGCTTAAAATAATATGGCCCTGACCTATCTGAGGAAATCATCTCCTTTTGTTATTAAAAATCCTATTTCTCATTTCTACTTGACTATTGAACATTCAATGGAATATCTGGCCATTTCCCATCACACTACCTTTGTTTGTGAAGTTTTCCAAGCTGGCGCTTCTCATCTGTCATCTTCAATTTTTAAAATCTTACTATTTTTACATTATCCTTTTTATATAGCTTTTTATTTTCACTAAAACATACAAAGATAGTTTTCAACATTCCCCTTTGCAAATCTTGTGTTCCAAATATTTTTCTCTCCCTTCTTCTTTTCCTAGACAATAAACAATACAATAAAGGTTAAACATGCACAGTTCTAAACATATTTTCAAAGTCATCATGCTGCACAAGAAAAATCAAATCAAAAGGAGGAAAAACAAGTCAACAACAATAGCAACAAAGGTGAAAATTCTATGCTTTGATCTACATTCAGCATCAATATCCCTCTCTCTGGGTGCAGATGGGTTCACTCCATCATACATCTATTGGAATTGCCTGAATCATCTCATTGTTGAAAAGAACCAAGTCCTTCACGGTTGATCATCACATAATCTTCTTGCTGGGGACAATGTTCTCTTAGTTCTACTCACTTCAGTCAGGAACAGTTCATGTAAGGCTCTCCAGGCTTTTCTGAAATCAGCTTTTCTTCATTTCTCATAGAACAATAATATCCCATTATTGTTCTATAAGAAATGACCAACAGGATGATTTCAGAAAGGCCTGGACAATCTTACATGAACTGATGCTGAGTGAAATGAGTAGGACCAAGAAATCGTTGTATACTTCAACAACAAAACTATATGATGATTAATGATCAATTCTAATGGACGTGGCCCTCTTCAACAATGAGATGAACCAAATCAATTCCAATAGAGCAGTAATGAACTGAAGCAGCTACACCCAGCGAAAGAACTCTGGGAGATGATTATGAACCACTATATAGAATTCCCAATCCCTTTAATTTTGCCCGCCTAAATTTTGGATTTTCTTCACAGGCTAATTGTAAACTATTTCAAAGTCTGATTCTTTTTGTACAGCAAAATAACTGTGGACATGTATACATATGTTGTATTTAATGTATATTTTAACATATTTAACATGTATTGGTCAACCTGCCATCTGGGGGGGAGGGGAAAAATTAGAACAAGAGGTTTGACAAATGTCAATGTTGTAAAATTATCCATGCATATATCTGGTAAATAAAAACTATTATTATTAAAAAAGAACAATGATATTCCATCACTTTCATATACCATAACTTATTTAGCCATTCTCCAGCTGATGGGCATCCTCTCAGTTTCCAGTTCCTTGCCACTATGAAAAGGGCTGCTACAAACATTTTTGCACATGTGGGTCCTTTTCCTTCATTTATAATCTCTTTAGGATACAGGCCCAAGTGGAGACATTGCTAGACTAAAGGGCATGCAGTTTGTTAGCCCTTTGGACATTTACTATTTTTAAAAGAACAAGCACAAGTCTTCCATGAAGCATGCCCTGATTGTCCCCTTCTTCCATTGAAAAAGGCCTCTTCCTTCCCTGAACTCTTTTGAAATTGTTTTTATTTATTTTTTTCAATTATCAAACATTCACTATTTTCTCCCACTATCACCTCCCCTTCCACCAGGGGAAAAAAAGACATGAATAGAGAGTCCTCACTTAGCACAGGCATAGTCTAGAAAAACATCCCTACATTAGTTACCTCCCAAAAGCATTTTTTAAAAATCTATATATTAAAGCATTATCTCTGTCATGAGAGAGAGTCATTAGAGAAACAGTGTTCATATTAATTATTCTTCTGGTATCAAATTTGGTTATTTATATAGTACTTTTAAAGTCTTTCAGAGTTAGTTGTTTTCACAATATTAATATTATAATATAAATTGTTCTTATGGTTCTGTTTACATCATTTGCCATCAGTTCATCCATTTCCATGACTGACAGTATATTTTTCCTCCTTTCTTATAGCATGATAGCATGGCATTTTATATATGTGCATATTCCATATTTTCCACTAACTTCTTATAGATATTGATTATATTCTTATTGCTATCACCATCACCCAACTCTACAGCTACTTTCTTCTCCTTAGTTTACCAGAATTTCAAAGCAGAGGAAATTATAAAGCCTTCCCATATCCATTCAGGATCCTACATTCTCAGAATTAGAGGAAGAAAACTCAATGGTCATTCATTATTATTTATAACAGAAAAGTTGTCTTAGATTCACAGAACAAAGTTGGACATTAGGAACCATGCAGGTTAGCCCCCTTGTTAAGCAGGTAACTTGTCTAAGACCACAGAGGTAGTAAGTAAGAAACAGCTGGGGAATTTGAATCCATGAAAGGTGAGTACAAATCCATTGGTTATTCACTCTATTGGTCTATTTCTTGATGACCCCTCTATACCATCACCCAAAAGCCATCATACAAGACAAGATATACTTGAAAAATCACCAGTGATGGAAAATCTATTACTACTTCCTTAAAGAACCCATTCTGTACACACCTGGATTCTGACAGGAAACCATTTGCCTTATTTTTCTGGGGACAAACTTTCTTGCTTGCTTTGCACATCCTCCCTATGTATGATAAAAATTTGTTTTTTTCCAGTTCTACTTTATGTTTTATTTTCTTCCTATTAGAGTGCAACATTCTTGAAGGAAGTTACCTGTTTGCTTTTTTCTTCTTTTTATCTCCAGGGTTTGGCACAGTTTCTACCATAAAGTAAGTAAACAATAATAGTAATCATTGCTGCTGCTGTTGGTCAGTTGTTTCAATTGTTTCAATTCTCCATGATCCCATTTGTGATTTCCTTGGCAACGATAGTAAAATGGTTTGTCATTTCCTTCTCTGGACTTCTTTTACAGATGAGAAAACGGAGGCAAATACAGTTAAGTGACTTCTCAAGCTTCATAAAGCTATTGAGTATCTCAGGACAGATTTGAACCCAAGTTTTCCTGACTCCAGGCCAAATCCTCTGTCCATGGTACCGCCTTGCTGTCTCCAAAATAATAATACACATTGATATAGCATTTACTTATTATGTGCCAGGCATTGTGCTAAGTGCTTTACATCATCGCATTTGATCTTCATAGCAAGTCTGGTACATAGATGATATTATTATCTCCATTTCACAGATGAGGAAAATGAGGCAAGTAGAGTTAAATTACTGAAGCAAGTTTTGAACAAAGCCTTCCAGACTCCAGTCCCAGATTATTACTAATTTGAGCTCAAATCTCTGATTTTACTGAGGAAGAAATTGAGTTTCAGAGAATAGGGTGGGGTCAGGACAGCACATTAAACAGTTCAGGCCACAGATGAATGGGATACAGAATGTCAAGAAGTTACACTAGTGGCAGTAAAGAGTGAATGGGTTTGCTGGAATAAATATTGATAGAATATTACCAAATACATACTTAGATAATATATTAAAGGGAAGATTTCATTTACCATAAATAATTAATGAAATCATCTTGAAAGAAAAATTGTGCATCCTTATGCTACAAAAAGTCATGAGGGATTTTTTTTTTAATAATAAGTAGAAATGAACCTTATTCAAATTTTGTTTTGTGTAATAATAAAAAAAATTATTTTAAAAGGTGGGATGTTTATCATTAATGATCACCAAAGAACATATAAAAATAAAATCGAGGTCACCAAATGCTATACTCAGAAGCAATCTTAGAATGTAGAATCTAAGAAAAGATTTGAATATGAGGCATAGAATATTAAGGAAGGAAAAGAAGATTGTTTAATATTAAAACTCAAAAGGACTTCAGAGACCATCTAGTCTGATCTCTCCATTGCACAGAAGATGAAAATGAGATGCAGAAAATCTAAGTGACTTTCCACAGCCTAGTAAGGGGAAATCCATATCCAGAACCTAGATGTTCAGATATTTAAGCTAAGGGTTATTCCATTGGAATACAAGGGGAAAAACAAACAAACAAACAAACAAAAACAAACAAAAAACAGTTACCTGCAATTCCTTAGATTACAGCCTTCAGTTAAATCAATTTTATATATATGAAAATATCATGCTGTCTTTCTATTTTTTTTTTAATAATAATGCTCTCCTAAGGGTTATACTTAGATCCACAATCACCATAGAAATTGTCTAAAATCACAGCCTCCCTCAGGCAATTAGAAACAACCGGCAACAAAACAAAAACAAAAATAACTATAAGTGTTTTTTAAATGCAATTTAATGGGAATGAAGGTGGAAAAAGAGAGGGGAAATATGAAAAATGGCTCTGAGGTTGTAAATGTGAATGAATGGAAGAGTCCAAGACAGAAATAGAAAATTTTGGGAATATCATAGAAAAATACAGAAATCATAAATAAATTTTCAAAAAGAGAAAAAAAAATAGGACCAGATGGCTTTACAAGTAAATTCCACCAAACATTTCAAGAACAATTAATACCAATATGACATAAAATGTTTGAAAAGTAGGTTAAGGAAGGGCCCTATCAAATTCTTTCTTTGTATAAAAATAGGGTCTTAATATTTAAACAAGAGAGAGTAGGGAAAGAAAACTGTAGACCAATGTCCTTATTGAATATTGATGCAAAAAATTTTTAAATAAAATATTAGCAAGGAGAGTACAGCACAAAACTCTTTTGACCTACATTTACTTCAATCCAAGTATATTTCTATCCTAAATATAGGGCTGGTTCAAAATTAGGAAAATTATAAACATAATTAAGACTATTTATAGCAAAGAAATATACACATATCCATGTATGTATATATTATATATGAGTAGATTTAGAACACACACACACACAAAAAAAAAACTTTTGACAAAAAACAAGCCATTCTTGTAAAAATACATACATATACAGATTCATACCCACATACATGGAAATAAATGGAGCTCACCTTAAAATAATAAATACTATCTATATTTTTTTAAAAAAAGGAAGCAATATCTCTAATGGAGATAAGTTTTTTAAAAGCCTTTTCAGTTAGGCCAAAGTTGAAATAGGGATGTCCATTATCACTTTTTTTATTCATTATTGTACTAGAAATGCTAGTTATAGCAATAAGGCAAGAAAAATAAATTGACTCTATGCTCACAGGCAAAGAGGAAATAAAACTTGCTTTTTTCAGATAATTTGAAGGTTTATGTACAGAATCCTAGAGAATCCCCCCATAAAAGGGAGACAGTTAAAATGGTGGAATAAAGGTTTCATGACCTCTCAGTCCAAAGAATGCAAAAGGAAATATAAAAAACTCACTGAGGAAAATAATCCCTTAAAAATTAAAATTCAACAAATGGAAGTTAATGACTATGAGAAATCAAAAAGCAATGAGAAAACCAAAAGAATGAAAAACATATAAGAAAAGTGAAATATCTGATTGGAAAAACAATTAACCTGGAAAATGTAACCAGAAGAGACACTTTAAACATTATTTTTCTACTTGAAAGCCATGATGAAAAAAAAGAGCCTAGACTTCATCTCTCAAGAAATTATCAAGGAAAACTGTCTTGATATTCTAGAAATAAGGGTAAAACAGAAATTAAAATAATCTACTGATCACCTCCTGAAAGAGATGCCCAGATAGAAACTCCCAAGAATATTATAGTCAAAATCTGGGAACTCTCAGTTTAATGAGAAAATATTCCAAGCATCTGGAAAGAAACAAACAATAGAGCCATAGTCAGAATAATACAAGCTTTAGCAAAATCTACATTAAAATATCATAGGGGTTAGAATATAATATTGTGTGGAGCAGTGGAGTTAGGTTTTACAACCAAAAGTCACCTACATAGCCAAAATGAGTATAATCCTTCAGGAGAAAAGATGGATATTCAATGAAATAGAAAACATTCAAGCGTTCATGATGAAAAGACCAGAGCCGAATAGAAAATATGATTTTCAAATATAAGATTTAGAAGAAGTATAAGGAGGTAATCAGGAAAAGGAAATCATAAGAGACATAATAAGTTTTATGTTTACATTCCTCCATGGGAGGATGACACTTGTAATTCATAATAACTTCTCATTATTATTTTTCTCATTATAATAATATAATATTATTATTATTTAGAAGGAGTATATATAGACAGAGGACACAGGTATTAATTAAATTAATTGAAGGGACACAATATTAAAAAATAAAATTATGGGGTTAAAGAGGAATGTGCTAGAAAGGGAGAGATAAAATGGGGTCAATTATCTGCCATAAAAGAGGCAGAGCCCTAGAGGGCTAGGGAGGGCTAGGGGGGGGAAGAAAAAGGAAGTGAGTTCATTTTCATAAGAATTGGCTCAAAGAGGGTATAGAAATCTATTTTTCTCTACAGAAAGTAGTAGAAAGGACATATTGTGGGAGTGGGTGACTAGAAGCAAAACACTTTTGAGTAGGGACACCATGAAAAGACAGAGAGTATAGAATAAATGGTGGGGAGAAACAGAATAGCGATAATATTTTGAACAGAATTTTGAAGCAAGTTTCTCTGGTGAAAGCCTCACTTCTCAAATGTATAGGGAACTGTCAATTTTATGAAAAAGTAAGAGCCATTCTCTAATTGATAAATGATCAAAAGATATGAATTATGTCCAAAGGTTTATAAAGTCATGAATATCCTTTGACCTAACAGAATCACTACTAGACATGTATCCCAAAAATATTTTTTAAAAGAAAGAAAGGAATACATATATATATATATATATATATATATATATATATATATATATATATATATATATATATATATATATATATATATATATATATATATATGTATATATATATATATAGATATAGATACAGATATATATAGATATAGATAGATATATATATATATATATATATATATATATATATATATATATATATATATATATATATATATATATATATATATATATATACACATACAAAAAAACATTTATAGCAGTTCTTTTCTCAGGGCAAAGAATTGGAAATTAAAGGAATGCCCATAAATTGGGGAATGGCTGAATCAACAGTGGTATGTGATTATGATGGAATACTATTGTTCTATAAGCAAGATGCTCTCAGAAAAGCTTCAGTGAATGCAAGCAGAGTGGAATGTATGTATATTGTGTCCAAAGTTGTGAGATGCTGAGTGAAATGAGCAGAACCAGGAGATCACTATACACTTCAACAATGATACTATATGAAGATATATTCTGATGGAAGTGGATATCTTCAGCATAGAGAAGATCTAATTCACTTCCAGTTGATCAATAATGGACAGAAACAGCTACACCCAGAGACGGAACACTGGGAATTGAATGTAAACTGTTCTCACTATTGTCTTTCTATCCAGGTTACTTATACCTTTGGAATCCAATTCTTACCGTGCAACATGAAATTTGGTTTTACACACATATATTGTATCTAGGTTATAGTGTAACAATTTAATATGTATGGGATTGCCTGTCATCTAGGGGAGGGAGTAGATGGAGGAAGGGGAAAAATTTGGAAAAATGAATACAAGGGATAATGTAAAAAAAAAATTTACTCATGCATATGTACTGTCAAAAAATTATAATTATAAAATTAATTTTAAAAAAAGTTGTGGGGTGATCAGCTGTCAATGACTTTTTCTTAGCAATACAATGATCCAAGTGTACTCTGAAGGACTTATGATGAAAAATGCTATCTATACCCAGAGAATATACGAATTGACTGCGAATATGGATTGAAGAATACTTTTTTAAAATTTTATTTTTCTTGAGGGTTTTTTCTTGGGAAAGGGCAGAATAATGTTTTGCATAATTTCACATGTGCCTTCTCACTGAGGGAAGTGGAGGAAGGAGAAAACTTGGAAATCAAAGTTTAAAAATAAATACATAAATAAATAAATAAACAATAACCTGATGTGGTCTTCTAAACTAAATAATACCAATAATGATAGTAATAACTAATCAAAACATTTAATAGAAGTTTGCATATCTTAAAATAAATTCACACAAATCATTAGCATTTCTGCACATTACCAACAAAATTCAACAGGAAGAGATAGATAAATTCCATTTAACATAACTGTGGATGATCTAAAATACTCAGGAAGTTACCTTTCAAGACACTCATAGAAACTATATAAGCCTAATTACAGAATACTTTTCATAAAAATAAAGACATATAAATTTGAGCAGATTAGATACAAATCATACAGAAACAAATAAGCACAGTAACCTAATGTCTAATGAACTCAAAGATACCAGCTATTGGGACCAGGACTTCTTACTCAACAACAATAACAGATTATCAAAACTGGAAACTAGTATTACAGAATGGATTATACCATATCTCAAGATAAGTTCAAAGCTGGTACTTGAATAAAGTATAACATAAAAAAATTCATGGAACATGGCAGCAATTGTTTGTCAGATTTATGAATATTGGAATACTTTATCACCAAACAAGAGATAGAGAGGTGTTAGTAATTGGGGGAGCATTGTTCAAGACATTTTTCTGACAGTATAAAGATGTCTCTGCATCTAACTTTCCTGATCTGTAAAGTGGAGTCATTTGTAACCAGTCAAAGGGATGTTGCAAAAATTGAAAGGATGTAATGATTTTAAACATACTTTCTATGAGTCCTATGATACAATGATTATTGTCTAATGTTTTTTACACCATCAAAGTTATTTTCAATATCCCACTTCCTCTCCTACCTAAAAAGCCATCCTAAAAAATATGATACTTTTAAGACAAAGAAAGAAAAGAGGGCAGGGGCAGAAATCAGCACAATTGGTTGAAAAAATCCAAAAATGTGCAACGTGTAATATCTGGAGTCCTCCCACATACACAAAAAGGATAGGTTGAAGGTATTTTCTCATATCTTCAATTGAATCATATTTGATCTATATAATTTTGTTATACTTACTTTCATTTTTTTTCTTTGTCATTATATTTTCCTCTTCCATTGGCATAGCCACCAATTCTTGGCTCTGCTTACTTAACTATATGCCAGTTCATATAGATCTTTCCATGGTTCTCTATATTCCTTATATCCATGACTTAATGTGTTAGTGTTTTGTCTGTGCGTGTGTGTGTGCGTGTGTGTGTGTGTGTGTGTGTGTTTTATTTCCCTTCTAGCTCTCTTTTTGATAATTTGTCCTTGACTTTGTGTTGACGGTAATTTGTTTTCAAGTTATTTTTGTAGTGTCCTCTGTTGTCCAAGTTTCCATATTTTTCCCCCAATAATTTTGAAATGATCATTCCTTGTGCCTTTAATACTGGTTCATAAAAGAATAATGAGCTCTTCTTGTATTTTTTCTTTTTTCCTTTCAGTAATTCCCCAATTATCTGGAGATTTGGTCTGCTAGTAGTTTAATGTATTCAGAATATAGCCATGAACCCAGAAGGAAGGAAAAACATTTTTAAGAAAATGCCAAAGGAAAGGACAATTTTTATTATGTAAAATTAAAAATGTTTGGCACAAATAAAATCAATGCAGTTAAAATTTTAAAAATGGGAAAGGGAGGGAATCTTTTTTGGTAAGTTTCTTTGATAAAAGTCTCATTTAAAATTTATTATAGTAATTGCCATTCCCTAATTGACAAATAATCAAAGGACACAAATAAGCAGTTCTCAGAAAAAGAAATGCAATGCAAATTACCGGTAGCAATAAAAAAAAAAAAAAAAAAAAAAAAAAAAAAACAAACCTCTAAATTACAAATAATTAAAGAAAAGCAAATAAAAACAGCTCTGAAGTAAGATCTCATATTTACCAGATAGGCTAACATGACAAAACAGAAAATGAAAAATATTAGCAGAGATATGAGAAAACAAGTACTATAATGTACTGTTGGTGGAGCTATGAACTAGGTTTATCATCATGGAAAACAATTTGGAGCAATTAAACCTAATAAGTTATGCAAGCCCTTTGGCCCAGAAATATTACTTCCCTTTTTTTTTTTTTTTTGGGGGGGGTAGGTAATTTTATTTATTTATTTATTTTTCAAATACTATTTTTTAAATTAAAGCTTTTTATTTACAAAACATATGCATGGGTAAATTTTCCAACACTGGTCTTTACAAAACCTTTTGTTCCAAATTTTCCCCTCTCCCCTAGCTGGCAGGTAGTTTAATACATGTTAAATATGTTAAAATACTTGTTAAATCCAATATATACTACATATTTATACAGTTATCTTGCTGAACAAGAAAAATCAGATCAAGAAGGAAGAAAAAAGAAATACTGAGAAAGAAAACAAAACGCAAGGAAATGACAACAGAGAGATTGAGAATGCTATGTTGTGGTCTACACTCTGTTCCCATGGTTATTTCTCTAGGTGTAGATGCCTCTCTTCATTACTGAACAAATGGAACTGGTTTGAATCATCTCATTGTTGAAGAGATCCACGTCCATCAGAATTGATCATCGTATAGATTTTTTGTGGCTATGTATAATGATCTCCTGGTTCTGCTCAAGAAATATTATTTCTAAGGTATATGTCTCAAAAATATTAAAAAAGGCAAATGACCCATATATACAAAACTATAATAGGTCTTTTTGTTTTGTTTGTTTCTGGTGCCAAAAAACTGGGAACAAAGGGGATGCCCATCAATTAGGGAACTGCTGAAAAAGTTCTGATATATGGATGTGATGGGATACTATTGTACTATGAGAAATAGTCAAAAACCTGGGAAAACTACAATGAAATAATTCGAAATGAAATGAGGAACTGGCCTTGGTAGTTTGGAGAAAGGCAACTTCTTGTCAGAAGGTAAAGAAATGAAGAATGGTAAAAAGCTTTTGAAATACAGGCTTGAGTTGGAAAAAGACATCAGAGGAAATGACTTCTATTTTCTCAGTAAAGGAACAATGAGATGGAAGGAGAAAGGGCTGGTGTGGGATTCCTGCGGATGGAAGACCGCCTCTGTGAGAGCATAATAGATAGTGAATTATGGAGGACAAAGACTTACCTTCCAGCAGTGAGATCCCACCACAGCTATAGGGCATAACATAACGCAATTTTTGCACTTATTCTCCAAATGAACAACATCTACATTCTATGAAAACTTTCACTATTATCCCCCCCCATGTGTTCTACATATTTTGTTGGTTTGAAGCCTTTGACATACATGCATACAAACGTATACATACATATGTGTGTATTTGTCCATGTGTATGTATGAGTACATGTATATGCTTATAAATGCATGCATGTATATATTTGTACACATGCATAATACATAAACACACACACACATAGACACTCATTTAGCTAGCCATGTTTTGGTATCTCTAAGTAAAAGAGAATGCAGATGTTAGACGCTGAAAGGAAAAAGGTGTTGAGTGCTATGGACACAGGTCCTTGTTCCTTATTAGGGAATTTAGAAAATATCCTCAATTCCCTCACCCTTTGGATACTGGAGATGTTTCTGATCGGTGTTACATTGGTTCTTTGATTAAATTATTTAAGATTTGTTTGTTTGTTTGTTTTGTTGTCCTTGAAGGACTCAGAACTTTCTACTAGAGTACAAATCCACGACACAGTTTGATGTTCAGAAACTATCCTCATGAACGTTACCCTCAGCCAGGGGAAATAACTGTGCAGTGAGACTATTCCCTTTTGGCATCCATTCCCTGGCTCCCTTTGTAAGTGGAAATAAAGTACTGCTGACTGCTAGCCCTGTACAGCTCTGCCATTCTGTATTCAAACTCTCCTGCATTATAGATCATTTCAGAACTCAGTCAGGAGTGCAGTACTATTATTTCTCTATTATCACTGTTAAATTTCAGGCAGCAAATTTTAAGGGGTGTTTTAGATTTGTTTTTTTCTTATTACTAGTGACTTGGAAGCTATTAATATAATTGTTGATTAATGGCTTTTATTCTTCAGAAAAAGTTTATTAATTTCCGGAAAACTCTAATCCACTGGGAGTGATTTTGTCTTGTATTCTTTATATTAATTCTTTTAATTTAGTATGTCAGGCCTATATCAGAGATATTTGATGAGAATTTTTTCCAAATTGATCATTTGTTATATTATAATCTTGTTCTAGTTACACTGATTTAGTCCCTAGGAGTTGATCCTTATTTTCGATTTTTATATATATTTTTGTAGCTTTTTTTGGTTTGTTAAGTAAATTTATCTTAATCTTTTTTTTCCTTCAAAATTGCTTTCTAATTTTCCTAAGCCTTCTTGATGAACAGGGAGTCCAGGTGAAGTCCTGGATATCCAAGTGGGCATTAATAGAAAAAAATCTGAAAGATTTATAGGAGTACAATACTGCCTGAGGCAAGTACCTAAGGACACTGATGGGATCTTCTCTACTTTTAGTGGGTTTCTTCTTCCTAAGTAAGCCTTTTGTTTTAATTATTGTCCTACCACAGAATCCCTCAGGGTCTCTGGAAACCTCACTTTAATTATATCTAATCACAATGCCAAGTGAAGAAGTCACACCCCCAAAATTATACTTCCCTTATAAAAGATCTGCTCATACTGTAAATTTTTGCTAACTCTTTTTAGGGTGCTAAATCCCTTTTAGGGTTATAGCCTGCCGGCCTAATTCCCTTCCCTCACTAACCCCTTTTTGGAATTAGTCTGCTACCTTCTCTGTGAATTTAAACTGCCAGTCAGTGATCTACTCCCATCTTATGGCCTCTTCCTCTTAATAGTGTCTTCCTTCTAGTTATTGTTGGCAACTCATCTACCTCCTCCTCAATGGCTAAAATCCCCTTTCCTTGAAAAAAATTGTTATGGATTTATCCAGCTCTTAGCAGTGTGTAGTTCTCCTCAATTAAGATTTAGACAATTTGTAAGCTCACACATTCTTTTTAGACAATTCCTGACACTAACCCCTTAACCGCCATATACCTTTGGGGCATCACTGCATACTCCATTGTTTTGGTGGCTTGGCATATGGGAAGAGTCTAACTGCACTCCGTAACCTCAACATTTTGGTGGCCCTGTACAGTGTAGTCCCTGAACCTCAACACTTCCTTCAGTAGTTTGTATTCCTGGGTTTAGCAAAAGCTGCTTTTGAAAAGCATCTCTCTTTGTTCCCTCTTTGGTCCTAGGAGATGCTGAGATTCCGGATAAAACATCTGATCTCCTTCTTTCAGATTGTAAATTCTTAGACTTTTCAAGTTTACATCTTTAACTTTATAGTTTCTTTTTAAAAACGATGCTATTCTTTGTAGGTTAAGTTGCCCTTAAAGTACGCCTTTTTCCCTTTGCTTTTGTTATATCATACTTCAAACATTTCTTTATCTCACTGAATTATATGCAAAGTCCTGTGTGATTTGGATTGGAGTTTATTGGAACCTAATCTCTTTCTTTCATGCAGGAAGTCTTTAGCAGTCATATCTTTGGGTATATAAAATTTAGAGCTTTATTTATGTGATCATTATAGGTTATATTCTGTCCTCTGGTTCACATAATCTGGTACATTTAATCTTTTTATAATTTTTTCAAATATTACCCAAGGTTTTTGTTTCATCTGATTTCCTAGGAGTTTGATAATTACCTAGATAGTTGCTTATCCAATATGGTATTTATTCTTCTGCCACTTTGCTGCTGATGTAGCTTTTTTTTTTTTTTTTTAATTTTGCTCTTGTGTCTTGTTTTATAATTTAATTTTTGAGTTCTATTTCCTTAATTATGTCCTCCAAGCTTCTTTGCTAAGCTATCCTTTTATTTTTCCTGTTCTAATTCTTATAATAATAAAAGAGCTTTAAACTTTTATTCAGCCCTCCAACTATTCTTTGATTTCTTGTGACCAATTAATTCCCTTTTCTGGTATTGCAGCATTATCCTCTTCCCCTAATTTTTTCTCTTAATCTATATTTCTTGTTTTCCAAGTTTTTCTATGTTTTCTCATTTTCTGAATTTTACCACTGCCTCATCCCAGTTCTTTTGAGATATTAACTTCTGAAATTTTACTTGTTTAAGGTAAGATGGATGGGAGTAAAACACTACCAATGGCTGATTCTGCCATAGATGCCTATGGAAGTGTCCCTCATCACCTGCTTTTCTGCCTCAAAAATTGTCTTGATTCTTTCATTGCTGAACCACACTACACAGAGCTTTCGGCCTTCAGCAGGCACTCGGGTCCAGAGTGACAAGCTGGGGGGACAGCAGCCACAAGCACAGTGGACTCAGACTTATGACAACTACTACAAAATGTTCCCAATGCTGCCATCTCCAACCTTGGTGGGCCTCCTGGCCCTGGAATTCATTTTCTCCCTCTACAGACACTTTGTCAAGTTCACTTTTGGAAATGACAGAGTCACAGCTTATAGTCAAGTCCTTCTCTTGCTTTCAGGATGAGGTGGCTCAGCTACTAATTCATTTTGAGATGTCTGGTTGGAGCAGGTTACTACTCAAGGCTGACTACTTAATAGGCCGGGCTTTGTACTATCAGCTACAATTGATAAAAGGAACTTGGTGTTTCTTCTAAAGTCTGGAAGTTCATAAGATAATGTAATTTTGACTCATTCCTAAAAGTATAAGGAGGAATGAAACACAGCAAAGGTAGAAGAAACAGAAGTCCCATAGACTTGTGACCCCATGGGGCATGTGGGGGAACAGTGGTGAAAAAAAAAAAAAAACTAAGGAAGCTGTAGCATCCATCTATTGCCACTACAGCAACTTCTCCCCATCCTACTCCCAAGGATCTAAACATTTCTTCTTTGTCCTTACTTGCAAACCATCAAAGACAAAAAAAAAAAAGAAAAAAAAAGAAAAAGTTGGAATCTTTTGTATGAACTCTGGCTTCTGCCTCAGCAGCCAATTAAAAGGCTTTGAGGGACAGCTAAGTGGCACAGTGGGTAGGACATGAGCCCTGAAGTCAGGAGGACCCGAGTTCAAATTTGGTCTGAGGATACTTAACATGTCCTAGCTGTGTGATCCTGGGCAAGTCACTTAACTCCAATTGCCTCAACCAAAAAAAGAGAACTGTGGGAACTGAATGTGGATCACAATAGAGGTTTTTTTGTTTGTTGTTTTTTTTTACTTTTTGGTCTGATTTTTCTTGGACAGAATGATAAATGTGGAAATATGTATAGAAGAATTGTACATGTTTAACATATATTGCATTACTGTGTAATGGAGGGAGAAAAATGTGGAATATAAGCTTTTACAAGGGTGAATGTTGAAAACTATGCGTATATTTTGGAAAAAAGAAAGATGACATTTTTGGAAAATCTGGGCTACATTTTGAATATATATATATATATATATATATATATATATATATATATATATATATATATATATATATATATATATATATATATATATATATATATGTACACATATATATATACACACATATACATGTAGATATATATAATTATATGTTTATATATATATATATATGTTATATAGTATATAATATATTCCAATCCAAAATTAGTCTTTGTAGTTCTGAGAGGCATTTATATTGTCTTTCATTTCCTTCTCTGCTTACATATAGGAAAAAAACAATCAGAACAGCCAATCCTGCACAGATTTTATGTACTCTCACATATATATATATATATATATATATAATTAGAAGCCACAATTTTCCATAAGTATTCTTATGCAGGTTCAACAAATGAATAATATTTTTGTACTTATTTAGTACTTTGCAATGAAATGTAATTATTCTCAAAATGACCTATTCCAACCTAAAGCAATAAATGAAACCAAAGTTACCATCTCAAATAGAAACTTAGTCCCCAAAAGTAGACTGGAAAAAAAAAAATCAGTAAGATTTGAACTCAGATCCTCTTATGCTGAGTCCCTAGTCTTTCTATTCTTTGTCTTTGATAAAAAACAAAACAAACAAAAAAAAAAAAACAGTTGGAATCTTTTGTATGAACTCTGGCTTCTGCCTCAGCAGCCAATTAAAAGGCTTTGAGGGACAGCTAAGTGGCACAGTGGCATTATAGCATAATGCCTTACACAGTTAGACTCTGGGGTTCCTTCTAACCCAGAAACACCTGGATTCTCTCGTGCTTTGGCCACAACCTCCTGGGAGCAACTTTGCAACAAAGATATTCATTTTAGAGCTGTTTCAACCTCTTTTTTTTTTTTTCCCCCACCTTTTAACATGTATTTTCTTATTTCCTAGGAACTAGATGAAAAGTCTGGATCAAATTTCTTATAGTCTCATGATAACAAAAGCCCTAATTTAGGAAACAATTGTCAACCTCTTTTTCAATGAATTCTCTAAATCCAATGCCCACTTGGCCATTGTCTCCTCCTTCCTGGAGGAGCTGCCCAGGCCCAGGGCCATATAAACTGGGAGCTACTAGGGAGTGAAAAAAATCTAGAGTCCTGGTAGTTGTTATTCTAGTATGCATGCTCCCTTTATCTATTTTTCCTCTTCTTTTTTGCTTGACCTGAGCTAATCTCCTCATTACCTACCTCCTACTTGAACCAAATCCCCATTTCACTTTAAGGCTTATTCTTTTCCAGTTACTCTCCTCTCCTGGGGGGACTTAACAAGAAGCACCACTTAAAGAAAGGCTGAAATCAGAAATTTCTGTTCAAAGACAGCTTCAAATAAATAAATACACACACCCCCAATCCTGTTTCCTGAAATCCAGAAACCTGTGTGATGGCTTATTGCATGCTCTAGATGTTTCTGGGAAATGAAGCTCTAATAATGACAGGAAAAGATCGTATAGAGCAGTGGATAGAAGGTAGAGGAGAGGAATCAAACACTAATGAAGGACATACTATGTGCCGGGACCTACAAAATGTGCTTCATAAATATTATCTCTCATTCGATCCTCACAGCAACCCTGGAAGATAGGTGCTGGGATTGTCCTAATATTACTTTTAAGGGAACTGAGGCAGGCACAGGTTCATTGGCTTGTCCATCTAGTGCCAGGATTTGAATTCAGGTCTTCCAAGCCAGAGACCCACATTATTACCTACTACACTGCTTAGCTGGCTCTGGACATAAAGAGATCTGGGTTTGTAATTGAGAAAATATGATTACAAAGTCCAAGTTTTGCCTCTGAAATAGTGACTAAGTGGGCAAGTCAGTTAATATGTTCATGCCTTGGACAACGCCCCGAGATTATAAATTAGAAGTGAGTTGCTTATTTGCATCCGTGAAGAAAGTCTCCACACTGGGAGATCCCTAATCTAATGAAATTGTTGGTCCAGACCCACAACCACCTATCTACCCCTCCTTTACATTCTGAGAAGACCTTTCCTCACCACAGCCCTCTGATGTACACATTGAACATCACCTCATCTCCATGCTACTGAGACCTGAGAGAAATGGACATTGGCTAAGCCCTATTACCCCTCCTCGCCTAGACATCTTTATCTGTAAAATAAGAATGATTGTACTAAATGACCTTTAACTTCCTTCCAATCCAAATACTCTATGAAAAGAGCTAGCTTCCAATTTGAAATAGGCTGAGCTCCCAAATATTCAAAGGAAATGGAGTTTAGAGGAAGGTATGTGGTATACTTTTGGAGGACTGGGGCAACACTTTCGATTTCTTTGCTATTACCCCAGCTTTTGGCACTGGTTTATGCATAGAGCAGCACATAGGAACTGCTGGAAAGGGCATGAAATTTCAAAAAAGTAGTCTCCTTTGGAATTCTGGGTTCATAGGTGAGTGACCTTAGATTGCAATTCTAGGAAGCTGTTTTTTCATCTCATTAGTAGGAATAATATTTCAACCGCTTAGCTCATGTGACTTTTGTCAAGGTTAGAGTTCATAAATCATCCACTGTGGTGTTCATATGAGTGCTTATTTTTATTGCTGCCAAGGAATAGGGTCAGAAAAATCTGGTTTCCAGTTCTGCATCATATATGGCCCTAGCGATTAAGTTAATTTTGTAGTGTTCCCTGGCAACTGGCCATTTTTGCAAATTCCAGAATATGCTGATCTTCTTGCACAGGTTGGTAAATAATGTTTCCTTCACAGAATTTTCCTAGACTGAGGAAATCCCCAAAGTTGCACCAAGTCATTCTTTAAGAAAAAGTCATTTAATAAAAATCTAAATTGTGTACTTTAGCAGGGAGAACATCTCACTGAGAATTGCTTACATGGATGAAATCTTATATGTGGACAAAAATAATAAAGAATGAATATGTATTAATTGACAAATTAATGGAATCAAATAATCTTAGATGTAAAAAAAAGAAACTTGTAGGTCATCTCTACCACCCCTCATTTTAAAGATGAGGGCATTTAAATGAGCGGAGATTAGGACTTGCCTATGTCACCCTGTAGTAATCTTCAGAAGATTTCATTTGAACCCAGCATTTGAATCCAGGAAATATTCTTTTTACCTCCCTGTATTTCTGAAGGGCAACTAACCTAATAAAAAGACTGAAAACCAATGCCAAGGAAAAAAACATGTTTTGTTTTCTATTTGATTTTTTTTTAAACAAGTTTTTTTTTAACTTTAAGGGGAACCCCTCACACAAATCTAATAAGTTTCTAAGTACTGTCAAATCTATCTCCTCGACTTCTCCGATCAGTTCTTTTCTCTCCAATATCATGACCACAGTTTGAATATTCTTCTTTCTGCTTCTAATATCTCATTCCTCATACCTTCAACCTCACTGAACTCTCTACACAGCTGAAAAATAATAGCACAGGTCTGACCAGATCTTCCTTCTTTCTCGATCCTAAGATAAAATATAAACTCATCACCTTGAAATTTTAAGCCATTTGAAATCTAGCTACCTTTCTGTGTCATGTCACATCATTGCCCTTTACGCATTCAGTGTTTCAACACAAATTTACCTGTTATTCCCCAGGTTGGCATTCCATCTCCATCGTTCTTGATGCTCAATAAACTTTTGTCATGCTTGGAATGCATTCTCTTCTTACCTCCTTTCCTCTGCAGAAAGTTAAGGGAGACAAAATAATGGACAGAGTGAGATCAATCAAAAAGAGAAATCATGTACATTCATTCCATACCTCTACTTAAGGATTTTAGATGATGTGGCTATTCTCAAAGGAAGTCCATCCCCATCTTTCAGGGCTAGCCAAGGGGAACAAATCGAATCACCACATGGCGTGCTCCTAAGCCACAGATCTCTCACTAGTCAACCAGAGTTCCATAGTTGATGGGCTGGTCTAGTAAATTAGAGATTTTTCTGAATCACCCTAACCATATAAAAATAAAGAAACATATAGATGTCTGTCTCAGACTTAGAGATGTTAATGACGCTTTCCCATAATCCTGTCAGTAAGTATCTCAGCTGGCACTTGAAACCAGTATTGCTGATTCTAAGCAATAGAGACATTCAGAAGAGGAGAAAGTTTTGGGAGAAATAGAAGGAAGTCTGCTTTAGTCATAGTGAGTTTGATATGCTTACAGGATATCCAGTTTGACATGGCTAAATATTAAGGATATTGGATTAAAATGGAGAAGGGAGACTAGGGAAGAATGAAGAGATTTTGGGAGTTTATCAGCATAGAGATGCGAGAGATTCTAATTCGATATTCTAAAACTTGTTGAAACTTACACCCCTATTCAGAATATTATATAATACAAATACATAAAACCCCAGACTACCAGAGAGAAAGTCCCATAAAAAAGAAGGGAAGATACCCACAGATAATAAACATAGCAGAGAGGAAGACCTAGCAAGAGAATGAGAAGGATAAGTCACAGAGAGAAGGAAAAGCAAAAGAGAACAGACTCATGAAAATGGAAGAAAGGGAAAGAATAACCAGGAGAAGGTGGTGACATTTTCAAATGTTGAAAAGTGGACAATAAGGGTGAGAATTAAGAAGAAATCATTAAAATTAGAAATTCAGAAATCACTAGTAACTTTGGAAAAGGCAATTTCAGTGGAATTATCAAATCAGAAACAATATTACAGTGAGTTCTGAAGGGAGTGAAAGGAGTGAAAGTTTAGACTGATTACTATAAAAAGCATGGGATAGTCTTTGTGGGCTTATAAACACTGGACTTAAGAACCAATACATATAGATATACTGGATTTAAAACTGGGAAAACATTTTTACACTCAAAGGTTCTGATAAAGGCCTCATTCCCAAAATATAGAGAAAATTGACTCTAATTTATAAGAAATCAAGCCATTCTCCAATTGATAAATAGTCAAAGGATATGAACAGACAATTCTCAGATAAAGAAATTGAAACAATTTCTAGTCATATGAAAAGATGCTCCCAGTCATTATTAATCAGAGAAATGCAAATTAAGACAACTCTGAGATACCACTACATACCTTCAGATTGGCTAGAATGACCGGGAAAGATGATGTAGAATGTTGGAGGGGATGTGGGAAAATAGGGACACCCATACATTGTTGGTGGAACTGTGAATACATCCAGTCATTCTGGAGAGCAATTTGGAACTATGCTCAAAAAGTTATCCAACTGTGCATACACTTTGACCCAGTAGTGTTATTACTGGGCTTATATCCCAAAGAGATCTTAAAGAAGGGAAAGGGACCTGTATGTGCAAAAATGTTTGTGGCAGCCCTCTTTGTGGTGGCCAGAAACTGGAAACTACGTGGATGTCCACCAATTGGAGATTGGCTGAATAAATTGTGGTATATGAATATTATGGAATATTATTGTTCTGTAAGAAATGACCAGCAGGATGATTTCAGAATGGCCTGGAGAGACTTACAGGAACTGATGCTGAGTGAAATGAGCAGGACCACGACATCGTTGTATACTTCAACAACAATACTATATGATGATCCATTCTGATGGATGTGGCCATTTTCAACAATGAGATGAACCAAATCAGTTCCAACAGAGCAATAAGGAACTGAACCAGCTACACCCAGCAAAAGAACTCTAGGAGATGATTTTGAACCACTAAATAGAATTTCCAGTCCCTCTAATTTTGTCCATTGCATTTGGATTTCCTTCTCAGACTAAATGTACACTATTTCAAAGTCCAATTCTTTTTGTACAGCAAAACAACTGTTTGGTCATGTAGACATATATTGTATTTAATTTATTCTTTAACATATTGAACATGTATTGGTCAACCTACCATCTGGGTGGAGGGAAAGGAGGGGAAAAATTGGAACAAAGGGTTTGGCAATTGTCAATGTTGTAAAATTACCCATGCATATATCTGGTAAATAAAAACCATCAAGAAAATTTAAAAAAAAGATATATTGGATTTAACATATACTTTAACATATTTAACATGTATTGGACTATCTGCCATTTAGGGGAGAAGGTTTTG
This sequence comes from Sminthopsis crassicaudata, assembly GCF_048593235.1. Classification (NCBI taxonomy): domain Eukaryota; kingdom Metazoa; phylum Chordata; class Mammalia; order Dasyuromorphia; family Dasyuridae; genus Sminthopsis; species Sminthopsis crassicaudata. The sequence continues at coordinate 4,460,393 of NC_133622.1, read as the reverse complement.
CAAGGGCCCATGTTGAAAAATTACCCATGCATATGTTTTATAAATAAAAGACTATAATAATATTAATAAAAGAACCAATACATAGAGAAAAATCAGTGACTAGAAAGTGGGGCTGATGGTGGATACATTCTAATAATGAATAAGGAGAAGAAGTCAAATCAAGAATGCATGTAGAGGGGTTGGCTTTGTTAAGTAGAAAAAAAATCTCATCATCAGAAACTGCAATGGAGGAGATAATGGGAAATTAGTAAGGTATACTGTTATATAAAGTAGATACTGGGTATTATCTACAGGAGGGAAATGGAGCTCCTGGTGAATGGTCTCATTATTTTTTTTTAATGAAATGTAAGGGTAGATTCTCCAAAGAAAAGGGGAGATGACATGGCAGTGTTAAGGAGCAAAGAAAGGATTGGGGATATGTACTTTGGTGAGTGTGACAGGGAGTTAATAAGAGAGAAGTAATAGAATTTGTTTTTGTTCTAGTGAAGGTTCAGTTGAAATTAGTTGAGAAAGAACTCTCAGGTGGGAGGAGAGAATAGATTCATGAAAACCTGGAATAGGTAAAGTGTTCAGAAGAAGAAAGTGGAACTATACATTTACACATATCCAGACAAACTTGTTTTCTTATTTGTTTCCACCTCTACTAAGTTACATATGAATAGGAATAAAGGAGGTAGAAATTGGGAGTAATATGTGGTTATGATTGATCAAGACATAATTAGGAGTAGGACAAGAGAATAAGTGTTTCAAGAGTATAGGGGGGATTGAGTTGGATTTTCCCCCCAAAGACTCTAGATTAGTAAAGAAGCTCAACTTAGCCAGAATAGTGGTGATAGCTTGGAATAATTCTAGTTGGTAGAAGTATGGAAAACAAGTTTTTTTTTTTAATTAATCAATAAAAAATCAACTAATAAATATTAAAAACATCTGTTTTATTTGAATTCACTTGTTTATTATAAAGAATGACAGTTTCTTTTCTTTTTCTTATATGGGAATGTTTGATGGGAAAGTAAAAATAGTGACAGTGAGACAGTGAAAAGGAAAAGAAGGAAAATACCATAAATGAAAGATTAAGAAAATACATAGATGAGAACAGAAGGAAGCTCAAGAGACAGGCAACTCAACATTACTGTGTTAAATTTATTATACACTTTAAAAAACTGAACATATTAGACATTCATAATTTCATATACAATCTTTTTTGTTATTTGTTGAAATACTGATGTTTGCTGATTTTTAATTGCACAATAAATAAATGTAATTGAAGAAAGGAAATGACAGAAGTGATTGATATTGGAGAAGCAGAATCAACAGAATGCTGTGATTGACTAGATGTATAGTTCAGGGGAGAAGAGAGAAACAAAGATAACTAAATTTTGGAGCCTAGGTGCCTAGGAGGAAGAATCCACGTATGATGTTCAACTTCCTATTGGGAAATCCCCAAAGAGTGTATGTACATATAGCTGTCTACAGGGGTCACAGTGTTTACTTTCCCCATTACGCAGTCAATGTAATCACTTGATGGTTGGAGCTCTGAGTGGCTTCATAACTCCTTCAAAGGAAAGGCAGATTTAAACTAAATTTCTTAGTTCAAAAGACAGGCAAGGTGATGAGACCGTTTGAAAAGGAGCTGTTGCTTACTGATTAGAAGATGACATACTTCCTTGTGAAGTCTGGGGATAACCATTTACGACATCAGTAAAGCTGGTTCCCTATGAGTGATTCTTCCTTTGTAATTCTTGTTTCTTGTCATTAGAGATTAAATTAATCTCACTCTGCTGAATTATTGATTTAAACTCAAGCAAAAGTTAATAATGTCAACAACAGAAAAATAATGAGCATGAAAAGCCCTGTTTCTTCTGTCTAGTTGTATCATTTGTACATAGGATAATAGATTCAGAACTTAAAGGGACCTTCGAGGCATCAGATCCAACTCACTATTTGCCAGATTGGAAACTGAGGCACAGAGAGGTTTGATGATCTGCCCAGAGTCAAAGAGATAGAAAGCAGGATTTCCAAACAAGCCTTCCTGACCCCATGTCCAGTGTTATCTATTACTTCCCTCTGTTGTTCAACCCCTGACTACCCGACCCACTGGAATCATTACCCATGATCCTCTTTTTCCCCTTCAAAGTAGCAATTTGAATGCATTATATTCATGCATCATATTTAGCTTCCATAAACTCTTCTCTGTTTTTTTTTCTGTCATTGATTTTTTCCAAAGGTCAAGATATAGAAGAATATCTGATCTGTTCAATCCCCTATATCTGTCCCCTTGCATAGGCTGTCATTTTTTTACCTGAAATGTGCTACCTCATTGTCTCTTCTTTGAGAATCTTGAATTTTCCCCAAAGTTAAGCCCAAATTGTTATTTCTTCTTCTTCCTCCAGTTGTTACTGTCTCCATCCAAAATTTTCTTATTTATTTTATTTGTGAGAGGCAGTCCCACAGTGATGGATAGACTACCAGGAAAACATGAGTTCAAATCCATCTCTGATACATGAATGACCATGACGTATCACATAATCTCTCACTGCAGTCTGGACAACTCTCTAGAAAATATTATTTTAGATTAGGAAAAGGATTTTTTGTGTGTTTTTTTCATCTGAGAAAATTCTACATGCTATGTACTTATATATAATACATCACTGAAAGATTCTGTCTGTTCTTTATCCTTCAATTTATTTTATATGGACTTATATGTATACAGTTTCCTACTACAGGGTATAAATTGTTGTATTGCATCAAACATTGAGTGTGGCCCCTACTCACTGTATAATCCTGGACAAGTCATTTGGTTTTTTTCTGGTCCTCAGTTTCCTCATATATCAATTGAAAAAGATGGGTATACTTGCTTTTAAGTTTCCTCCCAGGTCCAAATTTCTGAATCTATGAATATCTAATTCATTTTAGAACCATTTTCAACAAGAGTGTTTTAAAACTAAAGGTTGTTGAATTTAAAAGGCTAACCTACCAGAAATGCAGAACACTTCATTCCCTTTTGATGGCAGACAGATGAGTTATCAGTCGACCTCATGTTCCCATGATGCTTTAAGCTTTTACAAGTGATGTTAAGCTCATCATTGCAATTTCACAAAACTACAGAGCAGGGGATGACATACAGGAATTGCAATTGCCATTCTCATTTCCATCCTTCTTTGGCTAACTCATCCCTTGTTCCTCCTGATCCCCAGTGCTGAATACTGAAAAGAAAAGGAGTCAGAAAAGGGGGGAGAAAAAGGGAGGGATTAAGCATTTATATGGTATCTACTACATGCCAGGCACTGTGCTGAGTTCTTTATAAATATCTCATTTGATTTGAAGACCTCACTTGCACTCTGTATATAAACACTCAAATGCAGCCATTATTAAATGTTAGTGGTTAAAGGGAACTGTCCACAGCTGAAGCTCATTGAAAAGACCAAGGAACAGAAGGATTAATCCTCTACACAAGAACTCCAAAAGAGCACCAGTAGAGATATTACACTGAACAATATAAATGGGAAATGTGCCTCTTTGTAGATGTCTAATCTTATTTGGACACTCCATTTCTTGGGACTCTATAATACTAAACCATTTTCTTGTTATGTATTTTATCTTCCAATACTGCTACTCTGGGAACCCATACTTTCAGGTCGTAGATTTTCCTCTTTAACTTCGGCCCATCAAGAGTAGTTACTTTATATATTCAAATGAACTGAATGCTGCTTCTGACAATCTAGCATATACACATATCTGTCATAATGACCAAAGTAAGATATTCTCCAGACTTAAGCAATAAAAAATTCCAAGTGGCAGTCCTTAAGCAGAAATATCCCAGGACCCATGCAAAATAACAATGGGAAAATTGCTTAACTTCTCTATACTGCAGTAGATAAACTATTATATAAATCATAGAGTTTTATAGAAATGTAAACTGAAGAGATGGAATCACTTGGAGAGATGTGGCCCTATTTGTTCTGTATCAAGAATCTGGTCTATCATTTTGCAATGAAACCTTTTTCACTTTTATATATTTATATCCTGGCCATGGTTTTAATAACACGTAGTGCATTGCCAAAGCTTTGTGATTATAAATATACACATATCCTCTGTGAGAATAGTAAATGCTGCCAAAAGAGTTAAATTTACACATTAATAGAAATAATTGGTGGTTGGATTTTTACTGATTGAGGCAACTTTAGGATATATATATATATATATAATGTTCAAATGAATCTTATTTATCTCATGCATTTTTCTTCAGGGTTTAGGGTACTAGCTTTTTAATATGCTTCTCACTAGGAACCTTAAAATGTCTGGTTATGATGCAATCTGTTTCTTCATTGAAAATCTATTGCTTCCCTTTTAATCTCTTAGTTAATTTTAGTATCTTAAAATAGTTAGAATTGAGCATATATTTCCCTTCTTGTGTGTAACATTCCCCTGGACAGATCATAATAGTAATCATGTGCCCATTAATTGAAGGATGGCTAAACAAGTCATGGTCAATGAAAGAAATGAAATATGACTATACTATAAAAAATAATGAACAAGTTGATTTTAGAAAGACCTTGAAAGATTTACATAAACTGAGGTTGAGAGCAACAAGCAAAACCAGGAATACATTGTACACAATAACAGCAAAAATGCTTGATGATCAACTATGAAAGATGTGGGTCTTCTCAGTGGTTCAGTGATCCAAGGCAATCCCAATAGACCGTATAGAAAATGTCATCTGCATTCAGAAAAAAGTCTATGGAGACTGAATGAAAATGAACACATGCTGCTCACTTCTTTTGTCTTTTTTTTTTTTATCTCCCATGGTTTTTCCCTTTTGTCCTATTTTCCAACATGATTATATTAAATATATATAATATATCATAATATATTATATATGTTATAATATATACATATTATAACATATATTATATTAAAAATATATTAAAAATAAATACATTATAAAGGAAAAAAATTAGTCATCATAGGGCCTGGCTCCTAAACAGAAAGGAATCTCTCAAGTGATGGTAGATTCCATCTCTGAAATACTTTAATGTTTTCTACATTGTGTGGTTAATAGGAACATTTTACCTCCATTTTTAGGAAATTTAGATATACTTACTACACAGAGAAGTAAAGTGAAATTTGCTTGAAGGTCATCCAATAGTGTCATAATTGGATCTTGAATCCAGAAGTTCTGATTTTTAGTCTGGCATTTTTGTTTGTCCTTTCCCACCACCATTGCAACACTCTGCAATCAAAAATTCTTTACTTAGTAAGTCTATCCTAAGACATGGATATTCATTCAAAATTTAGACATTGGGTCTTGCAGCAAATGTGATGATTCCCACCATCTTAATCATCAATAATAATAAAAATAATTGTGAAATGATCTGTACTATCATTTCAGCTTTGCTTGAAATTTAGTCATAAGAACTAATGTAGGAACCATGAAGGTACCAGAAGTGTGCAGAGTCAAAAAAAAAAAAAAAAAAAGCCTCAGAAATGTCCTTGACCTTAGAGGGAATAATGTTTTTTTGTTTGTTTGTTTGTTTGTTTGTTTGTTTGTTTGTTTTTTCCTGTTCTCTGAGCTGTTCAAGAATAAATAGCAATGATGGAGTAAGGAGGGGTGTTATGGAATCATAGAAAACACTGGATTTTAAATTAGAAGACCTGGGTTCAAATTCTGGCTATCACTTATTTCTTATCTCTAAGCTTTGATTTCCTCATATCAAAAAAAAATCATTTAACAAGGATTTAATGTTTCTTAGGTCATGAACACTGTACTATATAATGTGTGTGTATATATATGTATATATATGTATATATGTATATATATTTTTTTCCAAGTAAAAATTCTGTGCTACCTAAGCTTACAGTCTTGCCAAAGGAACCACATGTATTTAAAAATCTTAAAAATGGATACAAGGTGATTTGGGTGGGAAATGATGAGCAGCTAAGGGGGATTAGAAACAGAACAAAAAGGAAAACACCTCTTGGAGAGGAAGTACTTAAGTTTAACAGTGAAGCAAATTAGGGATTCTGACACATGAGGTGTTAAAGAAATGGATTTGAAGACTGAGGTTCAAAATCACAAAGATGGGAAATAGAATATCATGTGTGGGGAACAGTAAGAAGAATTTTGCTTGACTGTGGTGTGCATGGAAGGGACTAAGGAGCAGATGATCTTTAAGGTTCCCTTCACTTTTATGTTGCTTTTTTAAAAAAATGCCTTAGACTTTGTAGTCAGGGTCTTGGAAGGATTATGATGTTTATTGTTTAAATGTACTAATTGCCCTAATTAAGCACTCTGCACTGCTCTCCATAGAGATTGCTCCAACCAAGTCCAGTAGAGCATGTAGATATTTTTTAATCATGACAGCGAATGTCTAAGTACATCCTGGCTTCAACAAAAAATGAACCATCTGAAATACAAAAGCCATTCTTCCCTTCCTTTCTGTTCCCCAACCCTCCAGAAAATGAATACGTTATGGAGAGACCCAATTTGTTTCTAAGCATCATAAGTGTAAAGACTGGAATTGTTTACAAGATGTTAGAAAGATTGTTTTCTTTTTTTTTCTTTTTTCTTTTTCTTTTTTTTTCTTTCTTTCTTTCTTTTTTTCTTTCTTTCTTTCTTTCTTTCCTTCTTTTTTTTTTGTTTGTTTGCAGATAGGTGAACACCTGTTCTCCTTGAAGAGAGCCTTGGAATCTTCCATGTTTCTGCCTCCCATGTTGTCCTGTGTTGTTTTTGAAATTAAACTTTGTGTATTCAGACCAGCAAGGAAGTCAAGAATTGCATTTGAGCCCTCTACAGGGAACAGCCTCTAGAAGCACATCCCTCAGATGTTACCTGGCTGAGAAGGTTCTCATTGAGGGTAGGAGAGAGGAATTCTTGCCACATGTTTCTAATTTTGATGATCTCACAGATCACATGTCCACATTATATGCATACAAAATATGCTTGTGTCTAGTTACATGTGTTGATAAAATAAGTGATTGATAAACAGACATAAATTGTGTGTTGTATATTTGAAAGAGACCAGGATTACAGCCCAATAAATGTCAGAAGGAGGATTTGAATCTAGGTCATCCTGGTTCCAAGAATGGTTCTTTGCTGTTTGATGCCGCCCAGAGTTCTATGGTGGATAGAAAGATGGCCTCTGAGCCAATTACTGCCTCTTACAGATACTGAGGGTGTGTATATATGTGTGTGAATGTATATGCATGTATAACCTTATCTCTGTGTGTATACATATGTGTATACATGCATGTGTGCACATATAATCTTGCATGTGTAGATACATATTTACATGTGTGTACATATTCTTGTCTACATGTATTGACATATGTCTGCGCGTGTATACATAACCTTGATTGTGTACATATACATACACCTACATACACACAAATATACACATCATCCATACACATATACACCTACATGTTGATGCACATTTGTACATGTACACACATATAAAAATACACATACACACATGAATGATTTTTCCTAGATTGCCGAGTTACTGCTTTAAGTTTCTTCCAAGTCTGAAGCTCTATTGCAGTCACACACACACATGAGGATATTATGATTAATATTAGCTTTTATTTGGTGGTAAGCTCTTTGGGGACAAGGACTGTCTTTTGCCTTTTTTCAATTAATGCCTGCACCAGGATTTCTCTCAGTACCCAGCAAATCCATTGTTTGGTTTCCTCATCTAGCTACAGTGTAGCAAACTGAGGCAAACAAAGCTACTAAGTATCTGAGGCTGGAATTGAACCAAGGGCTTCCTGACTTCCACTGTGTCATCTAGTTGCCCTAAAAGATGTGCTTAAGTACTTCATAAAAACTAATTGACTGAATGATGGAGCTTGGGGGTAGAGACCCTTTCTTGTAATAAATATTATCTCTGCTACCTTACTGCTTGGACTCAACAATTGCTTAACAAATGTTGGTTGTGTTTTGCTGCTTTAGATCATTGTGTAATTTCAATACTCATTGCTTTTCCCCAACTATGAAAATAGATACTATGTACAAAATGACTTTGAAATGTTAGAGGATGATTCAAATCTACCAAAATGTTACATATTTTAATTTTCTTTTGATATTTTCTTCAACTTTGAAATAGTTTTTTGGAACTATGGGATCAAATGGGAAAGCATAATACTAAGAAGTCCAATGCAGTCAGCCTCTTTGGTGGGTTTAATTACACTAAGACATCAGCCAGAGAAACATGGGTAAGGTATTTTATCTCTCTCAGATTAATTGAGGAAACCGGTCCTGTGAGGGAATCTTAGCTACATCATTTAGATCTCCATTGGCTCATGGGAGAAAGAAGAGTTAGAAAAATATAAAGAAGGTAATAAGATGGATCACTAGCAACGATAGGAAAAATTGACATTGCCAAGATGCTTTGTGCCAAACATGAAGAGAATTTTTTGCAGATACTGTAAGGGCTTTAACAATCAACAAATCCCAAATCAGGATGTTTCTGACATAGACAACAGAAAAAGGAATGCTAAGCTCAAGGGGGGAGGAGTTCATTAATAATTTTCAGCAAATGATATGAAATTCTTTATTCCTCTTGGGGAATTACAAGATTTCAGTGTTGGAAAGGACTTAAAGCTGCAATCTAGACCAATGCTTGCCTGAAAAGAAATGTTTTTAACATACATTTGATCAGGAGGAAGCCAGACTTTGCTTATTGATTCTGGCCACTTTTGGACAGATCCACCTCAGAAGATTTTTTTTTTCCTTCTAACAATTTAATTTTGTCTCTTTTCCAACATTCACTCATTTCCCTTTTATTCTGAGTCCTTAATGACCAAAGCAAAGAGCTCTTCTCCATGACTGCCTTTAAGAGTACTTGATACCAGTGATCATTTCCTCCCTCTCAGTGACTCAGACTTTCCATATTATTTCAGCTAAAACCTTCTATATGCATTATTTTTTTTCATTTATATAAGGCTTCTTAACCTCTCTGTGTCTTTCTGTGTGTGTGTGTGTGTGTGTGTGTGTGTGTGTGTGTGTGTGTGTGCATGCATGTGTCTCTGTGTGTCCCTTCTTAGGAAAAATTGTGGAAATATAGAACAGTATTGCAAAGGCAAATAATTAGATTATTGAAATATTCTTCTTTTTCTTCTTTTTTCTTCTCCTTGTTCTTCTTTCATCTTCTTCCTTCCTCTTCCTCTTCTTTCTTCCTTCTCTTCCTCTTCTCCTCTATTTCTTCCCATACTTTTTTCTGATCATAGCACTGGTCCTATGTTGTAGTTATATTTGCTGTTATTCAATTGCTTATTTATTCCATATCAATGGTCTAAATGTCAAGTTTTCTTTTTAGCTTCTGACTTTCTCATCTTGTAGTGTTAGCTAACCTAATTATTTCAGGATTACCTGAAAATTCAATAAGCATATGGTCTGTCTTTTTTTTCTCCAAATTATTGACAAAATATCAAATAGCATAACATCCAGTAGAGATCCCTGTAACATTCCACTGGAGACCTGTTTCCAAGTTTGTATGGAACCATATATAATAACTCATTTTTAAATTATATTTACAAAACAAACATAAAAAACCCATAAATGTATCACTCTTTCTTGATAAAGAACTTACTTTCTCTCTATTTTAAACATTTCTTCATCAATTTTACCTTTTTAAATATTTCTTTTCTTTAATAGTTTAGATAGCAACTCTTCATAATGAGTTCTTATACCCTCCCAGCCCCAAATACAGTCTTGACTATAGTAGGTACTTAATAAAAACTTGTTAAAGTGACTTGCTTGACCATTACTATTTCAAATTCATAAGAACAGTATAAATTTGAACATGAGCAATTTCTTCAGAGTTTATGATTTTGAGTGTGTGGGGAAAGTGAAAGGAGATAAAGTATAATTTCACTCTCTTTGAAATCTTAAAGTAATAGCTAGCCAAATGCATGTAACCATCTCTAAGTAATGTTATGGTTGTAATGAGATAGAAAGAAAATGGAGTTGTTAGAAGATCGAGATTCCACTAGCTACTTCTTATATGATTTTTGAATAAGTTAATGCCCCTAAGTAAGCCTTGATTTCCTCATAGATAAAAGTGAGTGGCTAGACTCTAATCTCTAAGGGTAATTTTAGTGTTAACATTTTATGATCACAATGAATTCCATTTAAATTACTTCATTTCTAGGCATTTGTTAAATGCTGTTTTTTTTAAAGCTAGAAATAATGTTGCCAAACTGGGTTTCTTCATTATGCTTGCAACTTTCATATAAAAAAAGACAAAAGAAACATAAAATTGAAGGGTGTGCCAAACATGTACATGAGGTTTTAATTAACCATTGATTCAAACAGTGGTGTTTTAGGTAGGATTAATCTCAGATGCTCAGCTGGGAAAATTCGTATCAAAATAACTTTGTTTAAATGCCACCTTTCTAGAAGAAATTCAGGGCACATCACTTTACAGAGAGAAATAACAAGCAAATGCAGTCATAGAAAGGATGGCCTGAAAGTTGTAATTAATTAAATATCTGATATATGAAACTTGTGTCAGGAGAAGGTCCAAGATGAAAGGCAGATTATGTTTTATGTTTGCTTTTAGAAGAAGAAAGTTACCTCAGCATGAGAATATCAGACATAGAAAGGTCCAATAGACACTTACATTTTTCATGGCAGCAAATGAAAATAATGAATGAATGGTGGAATAATCTGGAGGACACTGAGTTGGAACAATTCTGAGAAGTCTGAGAATACTTATATGAACTGATGCAGAAATGAATGGAGCAGAACCATGGAAAATATAAACAATAAGCACAAAAAATATGAACAAGAACAATAATGACAATGAATGCCAAAATTTTGGCCAAGAGAAACTTTGAAAAAATGATGGATGTGAATTACTTTTTATATTCCTGGATACTATCTATGGAATGATTAATTTTACTGACCTGCTTGTTGCACTTATATTCTCATTCTCTCTCTGTCTTGCTCTCTCATATGTCTGTGGATATGTGTATGTTTGTATATATACTATGTATATACATACGCATATAGAAAGACATTGATTAACTACTATTTTAGTGGTTGTGCTCATTTATTTCTACTCTCACTGTTTCAGCACAAAGCTTGCCATATATTAAGTGATTAGTAAATACTTGTTGTTTTTCATTGCTAATTGCCTCAAATTCTGAAACATTTCAGCGCTTTTCAATAAGGTTCATAATAATTCATAAAGATTATCCTAACTAATCATAGAGAGAGAAAAAAGCACTGGATGAAAAATGACTATTGCCTATGCAAAGTTAGGCAGTTGGATAGACAGCTTGTATATTACATGCACACATGTAGTGTGTTTGCATGTGTGTCCATGTGAACATAGATTTCTATGCATACATATGTGTATGAATATTATATATATTTTTTCATTTACAAAATAAGGGGATCAAACTAAATGAACCTCAAGTCAAGCTAATCCCAGCCTTCAGTCTGTCCTATTGTAGGCCTTGTGAGATGGACATTCTCATTTTATGGACTAAGTCACTGAATCTGAGAAAAGTGAAATCACCTTTCTATGTCATAAGGCTATTGATTAGTTGACACCTTGAGAACAGTTCCATATAAGATGAGAAAGAACTGGGCAGCAGGTGCTGGATGATAAGCCATAGCAGTTGCATTACAAACATTAGTATAATGGCTCATTTGCATGCCCTGTCTTGGGCTCAGCATAAAATAAGGCTAAGGCATTCATTCTAATTGACTTCTGCAAAAAGTTTTCAAAACTAAACTACTAAGGGGTAGTTCAAACGTATTCTTTGCCATTCAAAAGCACCTGTTAAAATGTTGCTTGGTTTTCTTTATAATTATCAACAGATTTAGAAACAGAGTTTCAGTGGAAATATTAATGATCATAAAACCAAGCTTTCAACCACACACACACACACACATTCAATACATACATGACTATATGTGTATCTGTACACAGGCATGGATTGTGTTTGTGTGTATGTCCATATATGTGCATATATTCAAAGAATTAAAGATTCTTACCTCAGGCCACACAACTGTAGCATTTGTGGTGGAACCAAAAATCAAAACTGGTTCATCTGCTTCTTGGGCCACCTGCTCCTTCTGACTGGTTTTGGAAGTGATTTTCAACTTCCACAAAAAAAAAAAAAAAATCCTGGATTTGTGATTCCGCTCCAAGTATGTCTTACCAGTGTCTGGGAAGCCACAACTGATATATAGAGTGTAATTGCCATCATTGGACTGGGGTTAGACAGATTTGACAAAGGCGCACATAATTAGTCTTTTTGCAAAATACGTTTGCATACTCTCCTTTGGAAGAATACTTCCCTCTCTTCTTTGTCATAATTATCAGCAGAAGATCTTCTGAAAAACAAAGAAATGAAGAAACTTTAGGTTTAGAATGACAAAACCTGCCCTTTTTGGGTTTATTTATTTGTTTTTTTGACAATGGCATAATTGGGATGTATGGGAAATGGCATGAGATGGTCAACCTGAAAATGTTCTGAAACTTTGCTCGAGTTATTCCCCGTCACTACTTCCTTCCTTTGTTGCTGTTGTTTGTTTTATTTGTTTCTGTTGTTTTTTTTTTTTTTGTTTTACTTACTAATTTCTCACCCCTCCTTTAAACATGATTTCAAATACCTTTAGTAAATCTTCCATAGCCCTTCCAATTTGGTATTAACCTTGTTAATTACACCATATAGAGCCCTTTGGTCTGTGATCTTTAAAGTAAATTATCATAAAATATTGTACATTATATTTATCTGAATATGTATTGATCTGCTATTACATTGGAAATTCAATAAGAGCAAAGGCTATATCTTATCAGAATTTTGTAACTATGTTTAGCAAAGGGTCTTATTCATTAGGAATTTCTGTGGCAGGAATAAATAATCTTATATCATTTTTGTCAATAATAGGTATCTATTCTTTAAACTACCCTAGACTAATAAGGTGAAATGTGTGTGTGGTAAGGGATTGGGGAGGAACTTATTAATGATAAGGCGTGGGGGGAAACTATGCAATAGTTGAAAGTAGTATTAGATTGGTAATTAAAAATGCCTTGAGATAAAACACTTTGGAAACCAGATCTTAATTATTTTTTCTCCAGAACTACATGGATCATTATTGATAATTTCATCATTTCTCTATCATTGACAAAGAATATGAGAAGGGAAATTTTTGATAGGGATTAGGGTGATTGCTTGATATCTCTTTTGTATGATCTATTGCTTCAATCTTCTGAAGAATCTTTTCTCATATATTTAAAAATCAGAAATTTGTTTTCTAACTCTCTTATGTAATAAATAGTGATGGTCAAAATCAGTGACTATATTTTTATGCATTTCTCTTTTTCCCTTAAATTAATATTTTATTTGATTCAGTTGAGTTGGATATAATGAGGATGCTTTTGTCTTTTTCTTGTTAAACTTATGACTTTTGTTTTAACTATTGATGGCCTGATTGTATACAGATAGCTCATCTAAAATTTTTTATTAATAAACAATCATTCCCTTAATTTTAAGATACAGATTCATTTTTAATAATGTCTGGTGAAGAGGGGAAGAGGGATTTTCTATATGGTGACATTCTCCAGATGTTCTTAATTCTGGATAATACTATCTTGGTAGAACTCTTCTTATCTAGTAACATTTACTCTACCAGCCAAGCGATGTCACTTATCCAGTCAACAAATGATCATTACATGCTTTAAGCATTAAACATTAAGTGAAACAAATATTCATCATGAATCAAGTACAGTGAAAAAAACCCAGAATAACAATGATAGGGAAAAACAAAGACCCCCATCTTAAAGAAGTCATATTCTAAGTAAAGAGAATAATATAAATGACTATGTAAATGAGAAGACATATAAACTGTTAATGGAAGATCATCTTAAAGTGAAGGCCTATTACAGAAGGTAGGATCTGACTGTGTCAAAGAAGGTCATGGAATGATGGAGACAGGGGTGATGAGGGAGATCATTATAGGTGTGGGTGACAGAAAGGAATAAGGCATAAATTTTAGTGATGGAGTTTCTTTTCTGAGAACAGCATTACAGCCGGCAAAACTGGATTGACAAGTATGAGGAAGCACATTAAATAAAACAAGATTGGAAATGTGGGAAGGAACCAGGATGTAAAGGGCTGAAAATGTCAAATATAACATTTATATTTTATGCTGCTCATCTGAATCTAAGGGGAGTTATTGGAGCTTATTATATAAGAATGGAAATGACATGGTACAGACCTCCATTTGAGGAAAATCCCTTTGGCATTTGAGTGGGAGGATCCAGGAGGAGACACTTGAAGGCAGGGAGACTAAGCAGAAGGCTACTTTAATAGTCCAGGCATGAGGTATTGAGGGTGCACACCATGGTGATAGGTGAGTGAGAAAATACAATGCACATAAACACACATGTATGTAGGCACACACACAGAGATTAGAAGGTAAGTATGATTATTGAAAAGTTTCTATGTTTATATTTTATAGCTATGATTATTGTTTGCTATTACATTTATGATAGGACTCCAACTTGGAGTCACTTAGAATAAATGATTCTACTGGAATATAGACAAAAGAGTCCATTTGTACTTTTCCACTGCTCACTCAGTGTCATATGGAGAAGTCTTGCACCTTTTTGATTGGATGAACTCCTGAATTGCTACAAGGGCCTTGAGTCATGCCCCTTCTTTTGCTTTTAAAGTTTGACCCTTCCACCTCCTTACCTGAGCTTCACACAAGTGTGATATTAATAAGGGACCTCAAGAACTTTGTTAGCACATCTGGGTCTGGTTAGGAACACCTCCTCCTGTCTTTGACTACTCAATCAAGTCCATTTTAGAAGGAAATAATCTTGTTACTTGGACCCCAACTTTAAGTATTTTTCTTCACCAAATAATCTCCCTCCCCCTCAGGTTGGAATAAGTCTCTTTTATATGCAGACAAGACTATCGGTTTATATGAACACAGGGTGTACATGCTATCCTAATTTCTTTCTTTTTTTTTTCCCCCCCTGAGGCTGAGGTTAAGTGACTTGCCCAGGGTCACACAGCTAGGAAGTGTTACGTGTCTGAGATCAGATTTGAACTCCAGTCCTCCTGAATTCAAGGCTGGTGCTCTATCCACTGTGCCACCTAGCTGCCCCCCATACTATCATGATTAATAACATACACATTAATTTGAAAATATTACTGAATTATAGTATAATAGAGAAATGGGAAAAGAACTAAAATATCTGCATTCAAATTCCACTTCAGAAACTTGCTAGCATTGTACTTGCTAGCAGTACAACATTGAATGGGTACTAAATCTTTCTCAGCCTCAGTTTCCACTTCTATAAAATGGGAATAATTGTAACACCCATTTCATTGAGGATCAAGTGAGATGAAATATGCACTGTTTGATGAGTCTTAAAGGATTATATTAATAATCATTTCATTCTTATTTTATTGAATGCATTATTATTAGTGATTATTAGTAATTACAAACTATTATCAAAAGGGAGTCCATGGATTTTCTTTACTTTTAAAAGTTGTCTTCATGCTCAAAAATGATAAACTGAATGAACTCTGACCCCATTCCTGCCCAATCTTAGGATCTCAGGTGAACACAAATTCGAAGTCAGCAAGTCAGCAGCTTAGTTTGAGATGCTGATTTTATTTTGCTTGCTTGTCATTCAGTGAGAATTTTAAATTTGACATAAGTCATCAGAATGGATGAATTCCTGTAGAACTCCTCCCCATCAATCTTTGAGAAGAAATCCCTAGAGCAGCTGGACCAGCATCGAGGCAGGTATGGGAAACTTGGACTAATCCATGCTCAACACTTTCATTGAAATGAAGAAACATTTTCAGCCCCTGACTGATAAATTCCAACAACATGCTTTATCTTGAAAAAGAGACATTTTTGTTAGAGTTTTTGGATTGCTTTCTGGCAGATGGTGCAGTCACACAAAATAGGATGGGGGATTTCAAACTCTGTTCATTTGATTGATTGGAGAGGAGTCTCCCTCTACCAGCTAGCTCTTTTTTTTTTTTTTCTTTTTTCTTTTTTTTTTTTTTTAAGCACAAGGCAAATATTTAGCCTAGAATTTTAGCCAAAACACAGAGGAGTTTCAAATGAGATTTCATACAAAGCTGCTTTTGAGGTATGTTGTTGCAAAGAGAGAGTGTTGTGAAGGTAATTAGAACAAATTTAAACAGAGGAAAGAGCGCACAAGAGAATACTGAGTAGAAGCTGGCTTCAATAGAGGCTCTTTGAAAGGGTGTCATGTAACGAATGCACACGGTGAGCACAAATGTGAAATGACAGCATTTGGATGAAACTGCCAGTCTCGATTGCATTTTCTTGTGGAGACGCCAATAATGGCCATGGGAAAGTCTTCAACTAGACTCTTTTGCAGCTACTGGACAAGGTTTCATTTTGTTATGTGTGTCTATCCTGAATGAATCTGATTTAATTAGGAAATGGACAAGATCTGAAATTGTCTGTGTCAGGTTTTTGTTTTTATATTTTTGGTTAGGGCAGGGAATTGATAGCCATGAACCAAGTGTGGATGAACTGTTAACAATAGAACCTTCAATAAATTCCTTAAAACAAATCCTTTTGCAGAATTAGATTTTCCCAGCAAGTATGCTGGGGAGGTTCTAATCATCAAGCTCTGGCAGGATGTAGACCATCATTTCTTTTCCATTTTATTTTTTGAATAAACATTAATAATGTAAAAAAAAACTTTACAATGACAATTCATTATTATGTTTTAGAATGCTAGAATATTCAACTTTAGATTGGAAAAGATTTAAGTGGTCGTCTTTTAAAAACCCTCATTTGAAGCATGAATATTCTAATATCCCTAAACAAGTGGCCATTCAGACTTCTTAAAAACCCTCATTGATAGTCTCACTAATCATCCATAAAACCCTTATACTGTGTTGTATCCTATATCCAATGTTGGGCTTCTATAATTGAGGCAAGAAAGACAAGTTCAATTATTCTTCTACTTGACAGCACTTCAAATATTTGAATTTTGATTTTTTGGAAATGATTGGTTTTATGTGCTCCCCTAAATCTTACTTTCTGCAGACTAATCACCTAGGGTTTTTTTTTTCAAGTTTTTTTTTTAACATGAATTTTACTTTCTGCTAATATTCTATCATAGTTTTTGTGAAATTATAGCTCATTAGATGAGGAAGAGACAAAAACATTTTTCAAGTTCTGACTTCTTATTTTATAGAAAATAAAACTGATATACTTAGCAAGGAGTTTATTTTTCTTATCTCTCATCTATTCTAATATAAAGAATGATAAATTTGGAGCGATTCCAATTCTAATTCTTCTACTTGCATACTATTGGATCTTGAACAAATCATTGAAAGTCACAGAACTTTCATTTTCCCACAGATTAAAAAAAAGGGACAGTATGACCTTTGAACTTTTTTCCAAAATTAATTTTATATCCTATGACTCAGATTCAGATTTTCTGATTCCAGCTGCAGCACTTTGTCCAGTATATTAATGTTTCTCTATAACTTTTTGCTAAGTTTGTTCCTTTAAGAATTGTGTTCCATTAGGGTCCTTTCCCTTTCTTCTCTTGAAGAATTACTTTATGTTGCATCTGATTTTTAATGGATTAGCTCACTCCATAACTTCAACATCTTCCTAGGCCCTACAACCTCCTTTAAAAGCCTGAGTCCCCGGCTTCCTTGAGCTCCCTGTATATGTAACACAGGCAGCTGAAGAGGTCATTTCTCATGTCTTATCAAAATTGATGAAGTGCTAATTCTGCATCTGCCACACTGAGAAAGTCTGAAAAAATGGGTTTCCTCCACTTATCAACACTTAAGAATAGACATTTAACAACCTGGCTGTTTACAGAGATTTAATCAGCACAATCAATGAAGCACTAAAAACTCAAATGAATGGAAGAGGATTTTTCAAAAATTTCTTTCTGTATGCCTTATTCTAAAAGAAAATCACTGAACACCTGAATGAAACAGTGATTTTTTTTTTTGGCAAAGTTGGGATAGAGGAGATTTATCACCTTAAATCCTAAATTCATTGCCATATAACTTATTAATGCTTTGAATATTGTCACCCTTTCTCTTCCATATCCCATCTGGTATATTTCACTTCTCTTTATATATTTATCTGTCAATTTAATTCTCTTTTTGTTTTTTCCTAGGTGGTTCATTCAGATACGTACAAGTCCTTGGACTCCAGGGCTCAGATTGAAAAACACATGCATTTTTAATTTCTCTTGAAATTGGTTATATAAGATAGACACTATTAGAATAAATAGAAGAAAATTGAAAGGGAATTCCAAAAGTGGTTCCCACATAAAAGAAAATTCAAGATGTAGAAAAAAATATAATGTTCCACATAGTGAAAATACTAATCAATGCTTGATACCCATTGAAAAGTAGTTCTGAGAAAAGTGAAAATATTAACAAATCAATGGTACCTATTGAAAAGTAGTTCTCAGAAAGTTGGGTGGTTAAGGTGGAATAATGGGGGATTCACAAGTTAAGTAACAGGAGATATTGTTAATTTTTAGGCAAGGGATTGATAAAATCAAGGCAATTTTAAAAGATTATTTGGCCAGCAATATGCAAAATCAATTAAGTAGGGAGAAAAAAAGCAAAGAAACTAAATAGGAATACTGCAGGCAGCCAGAAAGAAACAATTCAAATATCGAAGAATCACAATCAAAATTGTCTAAGACCCAGCAGTTTCCACATTAAATTTGAGAGCCTGGAATATGATATTCCAGAAGGCAAAGAAATTTGGACTATAGACAAGAATCAATCACTCAGAAAAACTAAGCATTATCTTTCAGGATAAAAATGGACATTCAATGAAATAGGGGATTTTCAATCATTTCTGAGGGAAAAGACCAAAGCTGAACAGAAAATTTGATCTTCAAATACAAGACTCAAGAGAAGCATAAAAAGATAAGCAGAAGGAAAAAAATAAGGTAAAATATTTATATTCCTATATAGGAAGAAGATATATGTAACTCTTGATACTATATTTTTCTCAGGGAAGTTCAAAGGGGGCATAACTAGAGCAGGGGTTCTTAAACTACGGCCCATGAGCCAGATGTGGCCTGCTGAGGATGTTTATGCAGCCCGCCAGGTTATGGCAAATGGGCTGAGGGATAGAGACAGAGTGTGAGGTTTTGTTTTTACTTTAGTCTGGCGCTCCAACAGTCTGAGGGACAGTGAACTGGCCCCCTATTTAGAAAGTTTGAGGACCACTGACCTAGAGGGTATAGTCATAAGTTTACTTTAATGTGATGACTTAAAGAAATAAGGTATGGAAAGATGATTATACTGGGAGATGAGGGAAAAGAAGGTAAAATGGGGTAATTTACATCACATAAAGAGGCAAAAGAGACCTATTATAGTTGAGAGAAAGAAGGGAGAGGAATGATCATTGTTTGAACTGTAATCTCATCTGATTTAAATCATATAGGGAATAATATACATATTTAATTTGATATAAAAATTTGTCTCAACCTATAGGATAATAGATGAGGAAAGGGGAAAGTGGGAGGCTAATAGAAGGGACAGCAGAAGAAAAAGGGGAGATGGATAAGAAATGGGAGGCTGACAAAAAGGAAGGCAAGTTGCAGGAGGTGGTAGACATGAGAAATACACTGGGATAAGGGAAAGGGGGGAATATAGAGACAAATATAACTTAGGAAAATAAAATGGCTGGAAATTCGGAATATAATCTTAATGTGATTGTGAATGGGATAAACTCTCCCATAAAATGGAATTGGATAGCAGACTAAATTAAAACCCAGAATCCTAGAATATGTTGTTTACAAGAAACATATTGGAAGCAGAAAGATACATGCAGAGCAAAAGGTAAAAGGCTGAAGTGGAATCTATTATGCTTCAGATAAAATAAAATAAAATAAAAAAAAGCAGGGGGTAGGAATTCTGATTTCACATCAAGTAAAAGCAAAATTAGATCAAATTAAAAGAGATAAGGAAGAAAATTATATCTTGTTAAAGGGATCCATAGGTAATACAGAAATAGCAATGCTAAATATATATGCACCAAGTATTATATAGTGACTATGTAAGTGATATAGCATCCAAATTCTTAGAGAAGTTAAGTGAGCTGCAAGAAGAAATAGGCCGCAAAATTATAATACTGAGGGATCTCAACCTCCCTCTTTCACAACTAGATACATCTAACCACAAAATAAATAAAGTTAAGGAGGTGAATAGAATTATAGAAGAATTAAATATGATAGACCTTTGGAGAAAATTGAATGTTGATAGAAAGAAATATAACTTTTTCTTAGTAGTACATGATACCTATACAAAAAAGTGATTATATATTAGGGCATAAATACCTCATAATCAAATCCTTAAAGTAAGAAATAGTAAATGCAAAAAGACATGGCAAAAAATAGAAGAAACATTAATTGGAAACTAAGTAATCTAATCCTAAAGAATTAGTGGGTCAAACAACAAATCATAGAAACAATAAATAATTTCATTTAAGAGAATGACAATAATAAGGTCATGTTTAATGGGATGCAATCAAAGCAATTCTTAGGGGAAATTTTATATCACTGGATGCTTATATGAATAAAAGAAAAAAAGAAAAGATCAGTGAATGGGGCATGCAACTAGAAAAGCCAGAAAAAGAACAAATTAATCCTCCAATTAAATACCAAATTAGAAATTCAGAAAACCAAAAGAATAAGAAAATTAAAAGTAAAAAAATCTATGAAACTATTAAAACTATGAAACTACTAAAACTAAGAGTTGGTTTTATGAAAAGGCAAGAAAATAAATAAAACTTTGGTTAATTTGTTAAGAAAAAGGAAAAAAGAAATCCTAATTATCCGTGTCAAAAATGAAAAGAGTGAACTTGCCACTAATTAAGACATGATGATAAAATTAAATGATAAAATTTCCTATGATAAAATTAAAACTATTTTTAGTCATCAAAAAAGAAAAAAATGTAAATCACTATTCATTAGAGAATGCAAATTTAAACAAATATGAGGTATCATTTCATATCTCTCAGATTGGCTAAGATGACAGAAAAAGATAATGATAAATGTTGAAGAGGATGTGGAAAAACTGAAACACTTATACATTGTTGTGGGAATTGTGAGTTGATCCCACCATTCTGAAGAGCATTTTGGAACTGTACCCCAAAGGCTATCAAACTCCACATTCTCTTTGAGTCAGCATTACCTCTATTGGGCCTGTATCCCAAAGACATTATAAAAAATGGAAAAGGACCGACGTGCAAAAACACTTGCAGCAGCCCTTTTTGTAGTGGTAAAGAACTGGAAATTGAGTGGAAGCCCATCCATTACAGAGTGGCTGAATAGGTTATGACATATGAATGCAATGGAATATTATTATTCTATAAGTAATGATCAGCAAATATGCACAAAACTACAAAACACTTTCCACACAAATTGTTGGATCTAATCAATTGGAAAAATATTAAATGCTCTTGGATAAGGCGAGCAAATATAATAAAGTTGACAATACTACCTAAACTAATATATTTATTTAACGCTATGCCAATCAGATTCCCCAAAAAAACTATTTTAATGATCTAAAAAAAATAACAAAATTCATATGGAAAAACAAAAGGTCAAGAATTTCAAGGGAATTAATGAAAAAAAAAATCAAATGAAGGTGACCTAGCTGTACCAGATCTAAAATTATATTATAAATCAATGGTTAACAAAACCATTTGGTATTGGCTAAGAAATAGACTAGTTGATCAGTGGAATAGGTTAGGTCCAAAGGACAAATAATCAATAATTTTAATAATTTAGTGTTTGACAAACCCAAGGGACCCCAGCTTTTGGGATAAGAACTCAATAACTGACAAAAAATTGCTGGGAAAGTTGGAAATTAATATGGCAGAAACTAGGCATTGGCCCACACTTAAAACCATACACTAAGGTCAGGTCAAAATGGGTTCATGACCTAGGCATAGAGAATGAGATTATAAATAAATTAAAGGAACATAGGATAGTTTATCTCTCAGACCTGTGGAAGAGGAATGAATTTATGTCCAAAGAAGAACTAAAGATCATTATTGATCTCAAAGTAGAGAACTTTGATTATATCAAATTGAAAAGTTTTTGTACAAACAAACCTAATGCAGATAAGATTACAAGGGAAACAATAAACTGGGAAAACATTTTTATAATCAAATGTTCTGATAAAGGCCTCATTGCCAAAATATATAGAGAAGTGACTCTAATTTATAAGAAATCAAGTCATTCTCCACAATTGATAAATGGTCAAAGGATATTAACAGACAATTCTCAGATGAAGAAATTGAAACAATTTCTAGTCATATGAAAAGATGCTCCCATTCATTATTAATCAGAGAAATGCAAATTAAGACAACTCTGAGATACCACTACACATCTGTCAGATTGGCTAGAATGACAGGGAAAGATGATGCAGAATGTTGGAGGGGATGTGCGAAAATAGGGACACTGATACATTGTTAGTGGAATTGTGAATGCATCCAGCCATTCTGGAGAGCAATTTGGAACTATGCTCAAAAAGTTATCCAACTCTGTATACACTTTGACCCAGCAGTGCTATTACTGGGCTTATATCCCAAAGAGATCTTAAAGAAGAGAAAGGGACCTGTATGTGCAAGAATGTTTTTGGCAGCCCTCTTTGTAGTGGCCAGAAACTGGAAACTATGTGGAAGCCCATCAATTGGAGGATGGCTGAATAAATTGTGGTATATGAATATTCTTGTTCTGTAAGAAATGACCAGCAGGATGATTTCAGAAAGGCCTGGAGAGACTTACATGAACTGATGCTGAGTGAAATGAGTAGGACCAGGAGATTGTTGTATACTTCAGCAACAATACTATATGATGATCCATTCTGATGGATGTGGCCATTTTCAACAATGAGATGAACCAAATCAGCTCCAATAGAGCAGGAATGAACTGAACCAGCTACACCCAGCAAAAGAACTCTGGGAGAGGAGTATGAACCACTCCATAGAATTCCCAATCCCTCTAATTTTGTCCGCCTGCATTTTTGATTTCCTTCACAGGCTAATTGTACACTATTTCAAAGTCTGATTCTTTTTGTACAGCACAATTGTTTGGACATGTATACATATAGTGTATTTCATTTATACTTTAACATATTGAACATGTATTGGTCAACCTACCATCTGGGGTGGGGGGGAAAGGAGGGGAAAAATTATAATAAAAGTTTTGGCAATTGTCAATGTTGTAAAATCACCCATACATATATCTGATAAATAAAAACTTTAAAAAAAAAAAGGAAAATAAGAAGACATTTTCTAACTTTTCATAGATATCAAACTATGATGCAAAATATTGTATATAGTCAGACATTTTCCAAGATTTTATCATTAGTTTCAATATACTTTATTTTTTCTATCTTTTTTTGTTATAAGAAATGGCTATGTAAAAACAAAATATTTCAACATAGTTTTTAAAAAAAATCTTTGTGAAAATTGAAGTATCTATATATTGGGGGGAGATAGGGGAAAAGTCTTTATTAGGAAATGTTTAGGGTGGTAAAAATAAAAGACACTTATAAAACTAACATTGTACATATGTATGTATTGTATGTATATATGTATATATATACATATATATATACATGTGTATATATATATATATATATATATATATATATATGCATATATATATAATACATATATAGCTAATGGACAGATTCTTGGAAAAAAATTCCAAAGGATATTTTTTTCTAATGGAAAATGATTTGTCCTTTGCCATTTCTTACATGATGTGTGGGTCTTTTATTTAAGATACCTTAAAAACCAGCCAGTATGATTTAAAGCTATTAGGAAGAGCACAAGAAAGAATTTAAAAATAAGTTCTAATAAGCCTTGTTTAGGGGACTTTAGTCTTAAAGATATGATTACAGTATTGCACATCTATAACTTTGATCTATTATAAGAGAAAATGGAATATTATAATAAAATACTTAGGGATTTTATATGAAATATCTCATTAAAAGTGAAAGTATTTTACAAAAAAAGAAAAGAAAAGAAATGATCAGCAAGTTAATTTCAGAAAAAATAGGAAAGACTTACATGCAATGTTGCTAAGGGAAGTGAGTAGAACCAAGAGAAGATTGTATACAACAACAAAATTATATGTGATAAGCAACACTGATAGACTTAGTTCTTTTAAACAAGGAGATTCTCATAGACTTGTGATGGAAAGAATCATCCACATCCAGAGAGAGGGCTATAGAGTGAATATGGATCAAAGCCTAGTATTTTCATTTTTTCGTTGTTTGTTTTTTCTCATGTTTTTTCTTTTTCTTTCTCCTTTTAATATGATTTCTCTTGTGCAGCATGATGAATATGGAAATATGTTTAGAAGAATTGCACATGTTTAACCTCTATCAGATTGTTTAATGTCTATGGGAGGGAGTTGGGGGGTAGGAAGGAAGACAATTTTGGAACACGTGGTTTTGCAAAGGTGACTGTTTAAAAACATTTTCCTATATTTGGGAAAATAAAGTTAATTAAAAAAAACTAAATATAGTTTTAAATTTATTATCTCATTTGCTCAATATAATATCACAAGGAAAGTAGCAGAAGAGTATTATTCTTCCAGATTTACAGATACAGAAGCTGAGATCCAGGAAATTCACATTGCTAGTATGGAATGGAACAGGCTCTCAGTGGTCTCTTTTGATTTCAATTCCAAGTCCCTTTCTACATCATCAAATTGTTTATATTTTCAAGGAAATTTTGGGAACAAATTTGATATAGGGAATTAAAAAATGGTTTCTTGCTGATCCCTTTAGTGATGTTACTTTGGGGTAGTATATTATTATGATACATAAAGCCCTTTCCAATCTTTTCCTGTATCAAAACCTATCCAGTCTACAATTTTATTCTCTTTCAATCTAAAGAATAGCAGGCTAGTCTAATAAACTAACTGCCCCTGGTATTTATTAAGCTTTTATCTCCCCACCAACCTCACATGTTCATTGAGAGAATCAAATGAAACCCTACATGTGGATAACTTTGAAAACTTCCAAGTGACATAAGTGTCACTTGTTTTGGCATTTCATAGGGCCAGCCCTGACCCTCCCCATCATATAAAGAACCCGATTTGTTGCCCTCCTTTTCACTGTACAGTCGTGGAAATCATCGATTTAAAAATGCAAGTATTGAGGGCAGCTTGATGACCATGGATAAAATAAAGTCAAGGAGGACCTGAATTCAAATTTGGCCTTAGATACTTAACACTTAATAACTGTGTGACCTGGGCAACTCATTTCACCCCAATTGCCTGATCAAAAAAATTATTTACCTTGGTCCCAATTTATCTCCTGCTATTATTGATTATTCCTTCATTCACTCTGCACTTGAGGCAAACTGCATTGTTAAATGTCACCAGAATTCAGCATTCCATTTCCCACTTTGAGTCTCTGGCCTTCGCCATGCCTGTGATGTACTCCTCTGTGGCTCACCTCAGCACCTGTGTGCCCCCTGCTCTGCCCTCCTTTCATGACTGTGTATTGACACATACATATTGTATGCCCATTTCCCCCAGGTAAATGAGAGCTCCATGAGGTCTGTGTCTGTTTTCTTACTGACTTTTTACCCCGTCTTTGTCACAGAAACTTCTTAAATGTTTGGAGAGTTGAATCACCTGCATTTTTGACACAATACCCAAGATTTCTGTCAGGGGCAAGGAGAATGATGCTATTCTGTCCTTTTTATTCCCCCCTGAGGAGAACAATAATAAGAAAAACACACTCTTTACTTTGATAGCAGTCTGCATCCTCTTTGTATCGAACTGTTCCCTTCTCAAAGTACAGGCCTCAAGAGTAGTAACATGGGATGGCTCCAAAAAACAGAGCCAGACATCAGCAGAGTCTAAATTCACTTTCATCACTACTCTGTGCCCCAGGTGAAACATGTCACAGGCCTCTCTTTCTTGTGTATGGATGAACAGAGGCCACAGTCAAAGGAATTCTGCTATTCCAGGAGGTATATACTCAGACTACAAGTGACTTAAGCCACAGGCAGAAACAAGGCCTTTTTGAGATGCACAAAACTGAAATAACTGACCAGATAGGAAGTTTCCCAGTTTATTTCCTTCCTTCCTTTTTTCCTTCCTTTCTCCATCCTTTCCTTTCTTCTTTCCCTCCATTTTCTTCCTTCCCTTTTTCCTTTCTTCCTTCTTTCTTTCTTTTGTGTCTTTCTCCACCTTTCCATCATTTTCTCTTTCTGTCTGTATCTCTGTGTGTCTCTGTGCCTTTCACAGTATCTCTCTTTCTCTCTCTCTCTCTCCCTTTCACCACTTCCCCCTCCCCCCGCTTACACACACACACACACACACACACACACACACACACACACACACACACAGCAATACACAGAAGTTCAGTCTCTAATTGAAGGGACTTTCCCTTACCTTGACCTCCACTTTGAACACATGGCAGTTAAAGTCAAAATGCATGTATTGCCTTAAGTAAACATGAGCCTGGATCTCCAAATCTGGGCTCCCTTTTCAATTGTGTCTTCTTTTTCTAAGCATAGGCTATTGAATATCAACACTCAAATGTATGTGTCTGCGATTGGAGGAAGCCTTGAGGATTAAATGTCTTAGGAGTTATAGTTCATAGATGACCATTTTTGGTGCATCTTCAAGCTGGCCAATAGCAGGAGGTTTAGTTCAAGCCCTACCCTGACTTGCCAGAAGACAAGGACCTGGATAAAATCATTTGGTTAGTGTGTAGCCTTGGGGAAATGCTGATTCATCAGTCTGACAAAATGGCTTATTTTTTGAATGAATTTCCTGGGGGAGAACCACAGTGGTTTCCTCTGCTTCTTTTAAGTAGTTTTGTTTGTTTGCTTTTGTATATTCTTTATTGTTGATGAGTTTCTTGGGTTAAGGATTTTTTAAGGCTAAAATTATATATATATATATGTATATATGTATGTTGTATGATTTACACTTCCTAGTTAGTGCCTTTCTATTCCTTTTAAGGGTTTGGGAAAGGAAAGAATCCTAGATATGAACCAAAGCAACTTTAAGGGATTCTTCACTGTCTTTGCTTGGAATTATAAGACATTTTGAATAAAGTTTTTAATAAGGAACTTAAACTTTTTTTTTTTTAAGTCTGGAACGTCCAAGACTGAGTGTGTGTGTGTGTGTGTGTGTGTGTCCAGAATTGAGAAGAATCCTTTATTTTAGAAGGAAAGATGGAACATCCAGATTTCTAGACTGATTGGAACATATGAGCATGGAACATATGAAATGAGGAAATTGGACTAAATGGCTTCCCAGATCACTTAAAATATAAATTCTTTAAGTTAGTTTATTAATAGCTCACCAACAAAAATAGATGTCTTTCCTTTTCTTTGCCAGCTTCTACATTTTGGTAAGAAATTACATAGCTGAGTGCCTAAGTGAACAAAAATGATAATAACCTTACTGCTATGGAAAATAACTGTGCTCATAAGACAGTATCTTTTAAATTGACCACTCTGGTCAAATAATGTTAGGATTACTAAGTGAGAACTCAGGTTGTCTGGACAGTGACAAGGTGAGAATTCAGGTTTTCTGGACAATTACAAGGTGAGAACTCAGGTTGACTTGATAGAGGGGGCAAGCTCATTGGCTGGGGTGGTTCTTCCCAGAAGCCCTTGCATTATCCCACGCCCATTCTCTGGGAGGATAAAAGAGACAGCACTGGGCCCAGAGAGCAGATCGGCCTGGAGAAGGATAAGAGCTGGAGGATATTCAGAGCCAGGATTCAAGAGAAAGACTCTGCATTGCATCAGGCTTGACGGGGCTCTCTGCAGGAAGGGAAGTCACTTCTAAGGACAAGAGTTAACAGCAACTACCTGGAGACAACGGTTCACTACAGGAAGAAGAATCTGTCTGAAAGATTTGAGTAGACACAGCAGATCTCTTCCCAGAGAGCGATCCAGCAGCTTCTAGAGACGACAGCTCGTTACAAAATAAGGGTGGAGAGGTTACTTCAGGTTCCTACTCTTGGGCCACCGTAGGGAAGTGACACTGTCAGCAACTGAATCTTCTCTGTTTCTACCCCTGGTTAAAGAAAAAAGTCATCAACAATCTCTCCCATACAATGATATAAAGTGGAAGAGAAACTTAACTGGTGATTTTTCCAGAGCTGGAGTTCAATATAATTACTCCTCTGTCCTTTTAGAGATCAGAGCAAAGCATTCCAAGAACAGCTGCTGTTCTATTGAGAGAGTTGTCAGAAGAGATGATTATCTCTCCCTGTGTGTTCCAAAGCACTGCTTTGACCCTTTATGTGCATTTGAAATATTGTAATATATAATGATTGGGATCATGGCTTTTTTTTTTAAGTTTGCCTCACTCCAATTGAATACTGCACATATTAAGTATAAGGTAAATGAGTCTGTTGAGCTGATTGAATTGAGCTGATCTGACATGTGTTCTAAAGAGCTTAACCAATGTCTCTATCACTAACTAAGCCTAATTATTTATTTCCTTTGGAAAAAATGATGTAACAGTTCTCAACTCCATTTTCTCATTTGTAAAAATAAGGGATTAAACTAAATAATCCCAAATGCTGCTCCATTATTTAATTTTCTGGGTGTCTGTGCCATCGCCTCTTAAATCCACAGGATTCTGGGTAGCACTGAGGTATGTGATGTGGAAAGGTGTCAAAAAGCTAGATTTTCATTCCAGACCTTACTACTCTTTGCACAATTCTAGGGAAGTTGATCTCAGTAATGGATCTCAGTTTTCTCAAGAAGAAGAGAAAATATTTGAATTAGACAAACTCCAAGTTTTCTTGAAGCTCTCATAAAGTATTTTTGAATGGATAAAATAATAGAAGAACACTGATCTGGGAAGCAGAAGTCCCATACTGGTATTCTAATTTGGCTACTTCCTCCTTAGGTTAACTTGATAAGTCATTCCACAATTGAGTTTCTATTTGGTAGGCTGATACAATAGGATGGCATAGCTCTGATAGCTTTGGTCCCTCACCTGGGAGATGAAACAGAAAAGACTGACTGTGAAAGTGCCATACATTTGTTACAGGAGGTTATTAAATTAGATGCTCTCTTGAGGATCCCTTCTTAATCCAACATCTTATCAGTCCCATTGTTACCAACTCTTTTCCTGTATAGTATATGGCTTTAGTTCCTATTCTTATTCTCTCTAGGTTTTTAATATAAATAGTAGCTTCACACACCTGTAACTATTTTTTTTGTTATAATTTTTAAAGTTCTTTTAAATCTATTTTATCTTTTTGTCTGTCTATACATACACGCACATACACAAACATACACATGCATGCACACACACCTATAATATGTTTTTCTACAAATCTGGCTGTAGTCTCTGGTTATTAGTTCAATTTTGTTTTAAATTTTAAATCATGGGAGTAGTACATAGCCCATTCCACCTGTTCACTTCCTCAAACAATCTGCCTCCATCTGTTCTGATCAATTCTTCTGAATATCTCCAATAACTATGTCTATAAATTAGTGTTCTACTGTAAATGTGGCTATATTTATGTTTTGATGCTATCTGGCAATTGTCTATTCCCCCCTATTTAATAGTATTTTTTAATTGCATGTAAAAATTTGTTTCAATATTCATTTTTATAAGATTTTGAGTTCCAATTTTTAATTTTTTCATCTTTCCCATTTTCTAAGATAGCAATTTCATATAGGTTATACATGTACAAGCATATTAATTGTATTTTCACTTTAGCCATTTGTGAAATGCAATTGCTTTTAGAAGAAAAGGAAGTCTGGCAGAAATAAAAGAGCCAAAGATGAAGGAGAAAAATTAAACTCTCACCTTTGCAAAGATATTGCAGTAAGTGCATGATGTTGCTTTTCTCTTACAAGATTATAGTCCTCCTTGAGCAGAGGACAATGAGAAAGTTATTATCACTTTCCTTCTCCAGAAAAGAAATATGAATGTTACAATACTATTGCTTCTGCATTAGAAAAAGAAGTCTATCTCATCATCAGGAATTTTGTTCCTGAAAATTTTACCATAAGAGGACAACCTCTAATAGATCCCATCTTTGGGATCTTTGGGAGAGACTTTGAATAAAATTTGGGTGACAGTCCATATGTTTTTTTTGTATTAGTATGGGACAAATGTAGAATAATAGAGCCTTGGTTTGCTAACTCTTTTGAAGAGTATTTATTAAGCACAAGATTAATTCTGACCTAGGCAGGAGAAAAAATATAATGCATATAAATTAAATCATAGATACTTGAAGTTTTGAAGAAGGCCCAAAATATACCTTAGCCTGACAACACAAGGTTTTCTATCACAAATCCTGCCTACAAGTGTATCATTTTCCTCATCCATTGCTCTCTCTTATTTAATTTAGCCTCTTTTAAATACCACCTCTTCCTCTATTTCCTACTTGAGTTTAACCTTTACCAAGTGTTGAATCTTAGTTTTTATATGGCAGGGATTGCTTGCTAGAAAGACAATTGATTAGATTTTTAAAAATAAATTCAGCCACTGATATTAGTTTACTGCTTTGCAGATGAGGGAGTTAGTCAAGATGATCTCTAAAGTTCTTCTGAAAAATAAACTCTGATTTCTCACTTAGCCAAATAATACACATTTAGTAAGGATATACTGTGGGTCAAGTGATGTGTTAAGTAGGAAAATTGTGAATAAAAACTATAGTCCTTACTATCAATAAGCATATATTGTAAGAGGAGAAACAACATGTAATTAATTAGGTAAATAGTACCTACAAAGTAGATGGAAGTTTAGTTTAAAAAGGAAGAAAATAGGTGACTTTGGAGAACATGGAAAGGCCTCATATAGTAGACTGGATTTAACTTGAGTCTGAGAAACTGAGTCAGAGGGGTAGAGAGAACAGTCCAATAATGTGCAATGGTCAGAAAAAAAGGCAGAGATAAAAGATAGAATGAAAAAAACAACAACAACAACAATACTTAGGTCACCATAGATGGATTGTAGAGTACCAAGGAGAGTAAAATCTTCAAAAAAGATTAGGAAGATGATACCAGGTTATGAAGAACTGTGACTCACAAGATTTTATGTTTTATTTGGAATGTAATGGGGTACCACAGAAATTCTTTAATAGCAAAAGATTTGAGGAGGAGTTGTCACATGGTCAGTCCTACATTTCAACAAAAGCCCTTTGGTACTAAGTAGAAGAAAAATGAAATTAGGGGAAGAAATGGGACAGGGGGAGCATTTAGAAGATTATTGTAAAAACCGGCAAAAGGTTATGAAAGATTAAATAGGATGATGGCTTTGATTTGAAAGAAATTAAAGATGCTTTAAAGGAAGAAATGTGATTTGCCACCTGAGTGGTTATGTGTGGTAAGAATGAAAATCAAGGATGAAGGAGTTTACAAGACTGGAGAACTGGGAGCCTGGAGGTATCCTCAACAGTAATAAGTGTGAAATTAAAAATGATTTCTAATTCTATTTTGTTAAGATTTAATCAAAGAGGGCAGCGCCAAGACATATGTGACCTCCTCTGAGCTTTCCTCAAATCAACAGCAGATCAAACCTCTGAAGTGGTTTTGTAGTGACAGAATCCACAAAAGTTTAGAGGACAACAAAATTTCCACAAGAAGATACTTTGGAAGAACTTCAGAAAACGTCTGTTTCAATCGGGCAGAGGGAGAAGCTGCCAAGCCCAGACCCCAGCAGGGAGCCCAGGACAAGGAGCTGGGGTGGGGAGCCAGGGCATTGAGGCATCAGAGGCTACTCTGGGCTGGTTACAAGCCAAAGGTTCAGGAGATTTGCTGTGAAATACCCAAAGCAAATACAAAAAGTAAATTTGCTAGTCTCTGAACCTCAGAAGGTAGAGACATGGCCATAACTCCCCAGCATCCAAAGTCAGACAGAAACACTAGACCCAGGGC
The DNA here is from genome assembly GCF_048593235.1 of Sminthopsis crassicaudata. Classification (NCBI taxonomy): domain Eukaryota; kingdom Metazoa; phylum Chordata; class Mammalia; order Dasyuromorphia; family Dasyuridae; genus Sminthopsis; species Sminthopsis crassicaudata. The sequence goes on along the minus strand of NC_133622.1, from coordinate 4,428,466 downwards.
AAACTGAAATGGCTGTCACCCCAATGCCTTCAGAGCAGACCTCAACCATTAAAAAATGAGCAAAAAGCAAAAAGAACTCTGACCACAGATAACTTTTATGCTGAGAGAAGAACAGACCTCAAACCCTGAGGTTCTTAAAGGCAAACCAGCTGCAGATGAAGTATCAAATATGAGTTGGTCCCCATTTCACAAGGCTCTCTTAGAAGAATTCACAAACGATCTTAAAAGAGAGAAGAAATGGGAAAAGGAAATAAGATCTTTGCAAGAATGTATGGAAAAGGGAAAAAAAAGAATTATCTTAAGAAACTCCTTAAGAATAGATATGATGGAATAGGAAAAACATATAATCCCCTACAAAATAGATTTGATGAAGTGGAAAAAGTATATACCTGCTTACAAAATAGATATGAAAAAGAAACAAATTCATTGAAAAACAGAATTTGTGAAATGGAAAAAAATGCAATGAGCAAAACAAGTCATTTAAAAATTCAATTGGCCAAATACAAAAGAAGCTAAAAAAGGCAACTGAAGAAAATAACTCAATAAAAATTAGAATCAAACAAATGGAAATGAATGACTCTAGACCAAATCTATTATGCTTCAGGGGAAGTTTAAAAAAAAAAAAAAAAAAAGCAGGGGTAATGATTCTGATTTCAAATGAAGCAAAAGCAAAAAATAGACTTAATTAAAAAATTGAGGGAGGAAACTGTATTTTTCTAAAGGATACCATAAATAATGAAGTAATATCAATATTAAACATATGCACTAAGTGATATAGATCCAAATTCCCAGAGAAGTTAAGAGAGATTCAAGAAGAATTAGACGTATAGTATTACTCGTATAGTAAAACTATACGAATGGAATATCTCATCTTGCTTCCTCCAAACTGGATAAAATTGAACCACAATATAAGTAAGAAAGAAGTTAAGGAGGTAAATAAAATTTAAGAAAATTTAGGTATAATAGATCTTTGGAGAAAATTGAATAGAGACAGAAAGAACTATACTTTTTTCTCAGTGGATCATGGATCCCATACATAAATTCATCCTGAATTAGGGTATAAAAACCTCAAAATCAAATGCAGAAATGATAAATTAATTTTTTTCAGATCATGATACAATAAAAAATTACATGCACTAAAAGGCCGGGGTAAAATAGACCAAAAATTAATTGGGAACCAGATAATCTAATCTAAAGAATGAAAGGATTAAGAAATTAATCACAGACACAATCAGTAACTTCATCCAAGAGAATGATAATAATGAGACAACATATCAAAATTTGTGGGATGCAGCCAAAGCGCTTAATAGAAGAAATTTTATGTCTCTAGATGCTTATTTGCAGAAAATAGAGAAAGAGAAGATCAGTGAATTGGGTTTACGATTTAAAAAGCTAGAAAAAGGTCAAATTAAAAAATGCCCAGTTAAATACCAAATTTGAAGTTCTGAAAATAAAAGATTAATAAAATGTAAAATAAGATAATTATTGAATTAACAAATAAAACTAAGCTGGTTTTAAAAAACAACAAAATAGACACATTTTAATTACTTTAAAAAAGGAAAGAAGAAAATGAAATTATTTGTCTCAAAAATGGGAAAAAGAAGCCTTTTCACAAATGAAGAGGAAATTAGAGCAATAATTAGGAATTATTTTGCCCACTTTTTTATTTCAATAAATTTGATAATCTAGGTGAAATTGAGGAATACCTACAAAAATATAGATTGCCCAGATTAACAAAAGAGGACATAAATTACTTAAATAACCCCATTTTAGAAAAAGAAATAGAACAAGCTATTAATCAACTCCCTAAGAAAAAACCTCCAGGGCCAGATGGATTTATATGTGAATTCTACCAAACATTTAAAGAACAATAAATTATAATACTATGGAAACTATTTGAAAAAATAGGAAAAGAGGGAGTCCTACCATTTCTTTTTTTTTTTTTTAATGACACACATATGGTGCTAATACCTAAACAAGATAGGATGAAAATAGAGAAAGAAAATCATAGATCGTTACCTAATGAATATTGATGCAAAAATCATAAGCAAAATATAAGCAAAGCAATTACAGAAAGTCATCCCCAAGATAATTCACTATGACCAACTAGGATTTATACCAGGAATGCAGGCCTGGTTCAATATTAGGAAAACTATTAGTATAATTGAATATGTCAATAACAAAACTAATAAAAATCATATGATTGTATCAATATATGAAGAAAAAGCATTTGATAAAATGTAATGTTCTGTTGTTTCCAAAAACTGCCGATCACTCTCTGGGAGAAGATCTGCTGTCTCAACTCAATCTCCCGGCCAGACTCTTCTTCCTGTAGAGAGCCATCCCAACTCTGACCTAGAGTAGACTTCTCCTTGTTCAATGTTGTCTTCTTTAATCCTCCCAGAGAATGGGCATGTGAGAAATCAAGGGCTTGTGGGAAAATTACTTCAACCAATGAACTTGCTTCTTTTAAAGGTTGTGTAAACTCCTTTTCATATGTAAATTCCTGCTCAGAAGTTCAAAGGGGTAAACTCCTCTTAAAGGCTGGATCCAAAAGGTGTGAACTAGAGAATTGTTAAGTACTGACAGCGCTTAGTAAGAACCTAACAATAAAATCCAACACCCTTCCTATAAAAAACACTAGTTTTCATTAAAATAATCAGTAGCATCAAACATCATTTGTAATGGGCACAAACTATAACCATTCCCATTAAGATAGCACTGAAACAAGATTTCCCACTCTCTACATTACTATTCATTTTTTTATTAGAAATATTAGCTTTGGCAATAAGGGAAGAAAAAGAGATTAAAGGAATTAAGGTACGTTGTGAGGAAACCAAAATCATCACTCTCTGCAGATGATATGATAGTATACTTAGAGAACCCTAGAGAATCTGCTAAAAAAAACTCCTAGAAACAATTCAGAACTTTAGCAAAGTTACAGGATATAAAATAAATCTGCACAAATCACCAGCATTTTTATGTATTGCCAACAAAGTCCAACAGCAAGGGATACAAAGAGAAATTTCATTTAAAATAAATGTAGATAATATAAAATATTTTGGAGTCTACTTGCAAAGGCAAAGTTGGGAAGTATATGAACAAAACTACAAAACACTTTCCACACAAAAAAGTTGGATCTAATCAATTGGAGAAACATTAAGTGCTTATGATGAAAACAAGCAAATATAATAAAAATGACAATACTACCTAAATTAATCCAGTTAGTGTCATATCAATCAAACTTCCAAGAAATTATTTTACAGATCCAGAAAAAAAATAATAAATTTCATCTGGAAGAACAAAAAAATCAATTTCAAGGGAATTAATGAAAAAGAAATTTAAATGAAGAAGCCCTAGCTCTGCCAGAGCTAAAACTATAATACAAAGCAGTAGACATGAAAATCTTTTGGTACTGGCTAAGAAATAGAGTAGTAGATCAGTGGAATAGGTTAGGTTCACAGGACAAAATAGTCAATGACTATAGCAATCTAGAGTTTGACAAACCCAAAGACCCCAGCTTTTAGGTTAAGAACTCATTATTTGATAAAACCTCCTGAAAAAAATTGGAAACTAGCATGGCAGAAACTAGATATTGACCCACACCTAATACTATATACTAAGATGAATTAGACATAGGTTCATTATTTAGACATAAAGAGTGATATATAGATATAGATATGCAAATTAGAAGAACACAGGATAGTTTACCTCTGAGATGTAGAGAAGGAAGGGATTTGTGATGAAAGAAGAACTGGAGATCATTATAACACAAAATAGATAAATTTGATTATATTAAGTTTTTGTACAAACAAAATTGACAAGATGAGAAGGGAAGCAATAAACTGAAAAAACATTTTAAATTCAAGGGTTCTGATAAAGGCCTCATTTCTAAATGGTCAAAAAGATATGAACAATTTTCAGATCACTATTGATCAGTCAAAATAAAACAACTTAGATACCAGTACACAACTCTCAGATCGGCTAAGATGACAGAAAAAGATAATGTCGAATATTGGAGGGGTTGTGGGAAAACTGGGATACTAATGCATTGTAGGTATGCCCCAAAAGTTATCAAACTGTACATACTTTATGATTCAGCATTGTTTCTACTGGGCTTTTATCTCATGTGCAAAACTCTTTGTGGCAGACCTCAAGCAGGAAGCCTGGAGAGTCTTTCATGAAATGGGCAGAACTAAGAGATCATGTTGTACATGGCAACAACCAGGTCCAATGATCTTGTGATAAGAGCCATCTGCACCAAGAGAGAGGACTATGGGAACTGAGGGTAGATAACAACATAGCATTTTCACTCCTTTTGTTGTTATTTGCTTGAATTTTCTTTTTTTTTCTTTTTTTTTTTCTTTTTTGATCTTACTTTTCTTGTGCAGCAAGATAATTGTAAAAACATCTATGTCTATATTGGATTTAGCATATATTTTACCATGTTTAAAATATTTTGGATTACATGCCATCTAGAGGTGTGGGTGTGTAAAGGGCTAGAACTAATCAAATGCACTTGGATAATGGAGCACGTGAGACTAATTGCCAATTGGACAATTCTCTATTAACATGTTTAAAGAATGACCCTCCCCAAATATTCTGTGCTGGCTTGATTGGTGGGTGTGGAAAAGAAGGGGAAAGAGGAGATCAATGAATCGGGCATGCAATTAAAAAACCTAGAAAGGAATAAATTTAAAATCCCCAATTAAATATCAAATTAGAAATTGTTAAACTTAAAAGAAGAGATTAATAAAACTGAAACTAAGAAAACTATGTAATTAATGAAACTAAGTTGCTTTTATGAGGAAAAACACAACAAAAGAGATAAATCTTTGGTTAATTGAATTAGAAAAAGAAAGAACAAAACCAAATTGCTAGCATCCAATGTGAAAAGAATGAACTTACCTGTTGTGGGCCAAAATTCTGAACTTGAAACAAGGAGCTAAGTCAGTGGAATTGATCAGATTGATTAGCATGGTGATTAATAAGTACTCTAAGTTCAGTATGATTGATTTAATCTTACAACAAATAATGGTTTCCTAGAGATATACTGATTGGTTTAGACTAAGTGTGGAGCTCTCTTCTGAGAGCTACATAAGAGAAGATTTCTGAAGGCAGAGAAGATAGGGGGGAGCTCAAGCTCTTGGAAGCAAAGACATTCATTGGATCTTCAGTCAAGCCATCAGGGCAGACTCTCCTCCTGCACTTTCCCCACTGAGACTAAGACCTGTCTGAAAGGCTCTCAGAAAGCTGCCCAGACCCAGGCAAGGAGACAATAAAGGATATGTACTTTTAACACCTGGCTGTTCTTGTGAAGATTACTGTACTAAACAGAAGGCTGTTCCAGAGACTTCCAAGGAAACCAAAACCAAAAAGAACAAAACACTTAAATTTTAAATCACTAATTAGGAGCTGTTTTGCCCAACTGAATGCCAGCAAATCTAGCAGTCTAATTGAAATGGATGAATATTTACAAAAATATAAATTGCCCAGATAAACAGAAGAGCAAATAAATTATTTAAATATTCCCATTTAGAAAAGAAAATTGAACAAACCATCAATGAACTCCCTAAGAAAACACCTCCAGGGATAGATGACATTAAAAGTGAATTCTACCAACATTTAAAGAACAATTAATTCTAATACTATGAACATTATTTGGAAAAATAGGTAAAGAAGGAGCCCTGCCAAATTCCTTCTTTGACATAAATAAACCAGGAAGACTCAAAACAGAGAAAGAAAATTGCAGATCAATCTCCCTAATGAATATTGATAGAAAAATTGATGGGAAATTTTGCAATATTAACAAGGAGATTACAACAACTTATCATTAAGATAATATACCATGTGGCATTTATACCAGAAATGAAGTACTGGTTCAATATCAGAAAAACTATTACCATAATTGAACAGAAATTACATGATACTCTCAATAGATGCAGAAAACATTTTTGACAGAATATTATGTCCATTCCTATGTAAAACACTAGAAAGCTTATGAATAAATGGAGTTTTCCTTAAAATGATAAGGAACAATATAAAAAACCATCAGCAAGTATTATAAGTAATGGGGAGAAGCTGAGCACATTCCTAATAAGATCAGGGATAAAACAAGATACCCATTATCACCACTATTATTCAATATTGTAACATAAATGTTAGCTTTTGCTATAACAAAAGAAAAGGAAATTTAAGAAATTAGAAGAGACTATGATGAGAAAACTATTATTCTTTGCAGATGATATGATGATATGCAAAGAGAATCCTAGAGAATCATCCAAAAATCTACTTAAAACAAGAGCTTTAGTAAAGTTTCAGGATATAAAATAAACCCACACATATCATCAGTATTTGTATATATTACTGACAAAGTCCAACGGCAAGCTATAGAAAGACAAATTCCATTTAAAATAACAGGAGACAAAATAAAATATTCTACTTGCCAAGACAAACCCAAGAACTATATGAACACAATTACCAAACATTTCAAAACATGCTATGTTCACTTTTTAATTTTTCCTCTTTTTTTCTCTCATAGTTTTTCCCTTTTGTTCTGATTTCATTCCTACCAGGATTCATAAATAAACGTGTATTAAAAATAAGGATCAAATAAAAAAAAAGAAAACAATGAAGTAAAGAGAATGTGTTCTATTTTGTACATGTTGAGTTTCTGACACCTATACATTGAGTTAGGAATGTTAAGAAGCCATTATCGATGCTTCACAATAGCCCAGGAGAAAGATTAAAGCTGGCTATATAGATCTGGAAATCATGGATACAGAGATACTTATTAAAGTTACGGAAATTGCTCCGATCACCAAGTGAAGACAAATATGGAGAAAGAACAAGAGAACTCAGAACAGAGTTTTGAAGGATGTTGATGACTAGGAGCCATTGAGTTTGATAGCATTCAGGGAGTGGCCAGTGGAGAATAGGGAATGAGGGTCATCACAATAGTCAGGGGTTTAGTATCATTGGGATACGTGAGTATAAAGGGACAAAAATTTTTCTGAAGACTGAGATATAAGGCCAGGCAGATTATCAATGATTGGTGAAAAGTAAGTAAAGGAAATAACATAAATTTACTGATTTGCCTTGGGAAAGTTGCATAGGAACTCCATAGCAGTCCTCCCAGGACCTGCTGACCTTATTCTTCAATAATGAAATTCTGAGTGATATAAACTTCTTGGATTCCCTCTATCACTGAACCTTCCAGGGCACTAAGCATTGCCATCTGCTCCTTTGGTGCCACTTCTTGACCCTCAGCTATTGTAGTTTCTGATAATTATTCTGAGCCTCTCTGGGAATCAGTTTTTTCATCTGTAAAATGAGGATATTGAACTAGATGACTTTGAAGACTTCTTTCAGCTCTTTATCTCCAAACCTTTAATTACACAGAAGCAGTCTGGGGAGAGATAACACAGATCTTGGCTGATTTATGTTTCATTTTTTTCCAGGTGTAATAATGATTACTCTGTACACAAAAAGGAGATTTTTTTTTGAAATTTCTTGTGAGTTACTGAACATAAATCCCATTTGTCATTTAACTGTGAGGTTTTCATTTTTTTGACACTATGCTTCAGGAATAGTATGTTTATGCCAGGAAGTAGAGATTCATGTCTGCACAACAGCCTATTTTTTCATTCTAGCTGGCCTTTTTATGCTTTTGTCATTGTAATCATAACCAATCTTTATGTGTGAGATACATTTTATCTCCAGATATGTGCGACAGTAAGCTTCCTTAATTTTCTGTTCTGCTTACTTTTGTTGGCTTATACTTACCTGTGTCTCTTCTGGTATTGATCTCATTACCTCTGAGACCTAAATGGGTGCATGAGGGCTTAGCTTTAATTTCATACAGAGCCTTTTCTGCATTTCAGTTCAATGGCTATCTGCCCTAGCTTAACAATTCCAGAGCCTTCATCTTTTTGGGGGAGAAAAATATGTATATCTCACCTAAATCTGATATGTTTTCATTTAAATCTATTTCTTCTATAACTGTGGTAAAGCAAACTATGGTCACAAGTTAAAACAGTTCTTAACTCCAGCCTCTAATAGTGTGTGTGTGTGTGTGTGTGTGTGTGTGTGTGTGTATTTAGCATGAAGAAAATCAGCCCAAGACAGGGAGTCAAAATACCTGGGTCTGAAACCAAACTCTACCCCTAACATACTCTGTACCCAAGGAATAAAGTCACATACATCTCCTGAACTTCCATTTTTTGTTCTATTGAATGGAGGAAATTGTAATAGGTCCCTTCCAGCTCTAGAAAAATAAAAATTTATGTCAAGACAAATATAGAGTTTAATTAAACATACATCCTTAAGGTTTTGTTGTTATTGTTTGTTAAACTTCTTTTCTTTGTGGATTATTAGCCTATAATGGTATTGATGAGAGAAAGAAAAGGGGGGAACCCTGTTTGTGGGCGCAAAGATAGTAAGATAATCTCATGAGGCGCAGTGTGTCTTGTAAATGAATTTACAGGCCCCGAAAACTTAGATTGATAAATAAAAGGTTTATTGTAGGAATTTGGAAGTAAAGTTCAGTTAGAAAGACGCCAGGGCTGAAGGTGGCCGCTGGGTGGGCAGGAACCCTTACATGGCCAGAAGGATACATGTGTTGGGGGGGAAGGGCACCTGCAAAGAGAGAGCTTCAGCTTGGCTCTTTTATACCTAGAAGAAGATTGTGTGCGGTGCCAAGTTCTGGGGGGAAGAAACGGTTTGTAGGGGCTGAGAAAACCCAAGCCAGCTCAGATCTGGTGGGGGTTGGGCCTGGATATTCAAGCCATGGGGGTTGGGAAATCAGAAAAGAATCTTAAAAGGACCTCAACCCCCATCAGTATCAAATTCTATTCTTTGAGACAATATGGTAGGGAATTTCCCTTTTTAATTTCATTATATACAACAGCTTTATTTACATTGAATATTAGTAGAGCTTTCCCCCTTCATTTATTATATAGTCTATGGACAATTTAACATTAATAAACCCCTGACATTTGATGTCTGGACTTACAATACTCAGCACTTAATGCCAAATACGTCAACACTGAGTATAATACTTCAGGGGAAAAATAGATTCTCAGTGAAATAGAGGATTTTCAAGAATTATTGATGAAAAGACCAAAGTTGAATAGAAAATTTGACTTTCAAATATATCACTCGAGAAAAGCATAAAAAGGTATTCAGAAAAGGGAATTCATAAGGAACTTAATAAGGTTAATCTATTTACATTTCTTTATGGAAAGATGACCAATTGCCAAGCATGATTAGCTGCTATTCCAGACAAGGGAAATGCAAATGTCGGAAAGAATATGGGGGAAATGGGACATTAATGCACCATTGGTGGAACTATGGACTGATTCAACTATTCTGTGGATCAATTTGGAACTATGGCCAAAGGACTATAACACCATGCAAATAATGGTTTTTAACCAAATAATACTACTGCTATGATGTATTCCAATTTTTTTAAAGGAAAATGACCTATATAAATAAAAATACTTAAGACAGCTTTTTTTTTTTTTCAGAGAAAAGAATTGGAAATTGAGGAAATGCATATCAATTGGGAAATGACTGGACAGATTTTGGCATGTGATTATGATGGGATACTTTTGTGCCATAGAAATTATGAGCAGAATGCTCTCAGAAAAAAAAAAAAAACCTCAAAAGGATTCCATGAGCTGAAGCAATGTAAAATGTACTATATAGAAACTAATACCAATAATGCAAGATGATCTGCTATGAATGGCTTAACTATTCTCCACAATGCGATGATTCCAGACAGCTCTGAGGGATTTATGAGGGAAAATGTTATTCATCCCTAGAAAAAGAACCAATTGTGTCTGAACAGAGATTGAAACATATTTTTACTTCATTTTATCTTGGGGGAGGGGGATTACATTTTATTGACAACAAGAATTTTATGTAAATGTTTTAAAATCATTTTGGATAAAGTGAAGTATCACTGAATAGGAATTCTATTGGTCTTGACTACAGAGACTTAAATTCCATGCATCTTCTTAAAATAGAAAGCCACTTTAGTAACAAAGTAGGTGAACAAGAAAAGCAGTGACTGGTTACTATAGTATATGTAGCAGGTGTTGAGAACAAACTGGACACATTGAGGAAAAGGATATTCAGGACTCTACAAGAAGCTACGCAGAAAACTACAAGAGGTAAAAGAACCCACATTGCAAAAATGTTTATAATAGCTCTTTTTGTGGTGGCAAAAAATTGGAAAATTACTAGATGCCTATCAGTTGGGGAATGGCTGAACAAGTTGTGGTATATGAATGTTATGGAATATTATTATTCCATAAGAAACAATCAGCAGGGTGATTTCAGAGAGACCAGGAGAGACTTACATGAAGTGATGCAGAGTGAAATGAGCAGAACTGGGAGAACATTGTACACAGTAACAGCAAGATTATGCGATGATCAACTGTCACAGACTTGGCTCTTCTCAACAATGCAGTGATTCATGACAATTCCAATAGACTTGGGATGGAAAGTACTATTAGCATTCAGAGAGAAAATTATAGAGACTGAATGTAGACCAATGTATAGTATTCTAATTTTTGTTGTTCTTTTTTTTAATTATTAGGTTTTTTTTTCCCCTTTTGGTCTGTCTTCATGCACGACATGACAAATATGTTTGTTTGTTTGTTTTAAAGAAAGCTCCAAAAAGATAAGAAAGTTTCACATCTAAGAGGAAATACATGATTGCCCTGGAAAGGACTCTTATTTCCCTTATTAATACCTAGATTGTTTCCTTGGTACATGGAAGGAAATTAATATTTATTGAACTAAACACAAAGAAAACAAAATAATAATCTTTGAAAAAAATGGTTAAAATCTTTCAGCAAGTACCTATTTCTGTTGTTTAGAATTATAGAAATTCATAGAAAAGAGATCAAGTTGTATTTGAATAATTGAGGGATCTTGAATTTGAATCTTGAGTTTAAATAAACAAGGCACCTTAAAATTAAGAGGGAATTTCATTAGGAAGAAAATATAATATCTATATTTACAAAATATACACAAAGGAAATAGCATGAACAAGGAAAAGAAAATAGAAAGGAGCACGACATAGAGTGGTTATCATGAGATCAGGCTGATCAAACAGGAAGATCTGATCCAAATGAATAAAAGATTGTGACATAAAATATGTATCCAGATTCTCTAGGTCTTTTGCTGTGAAGAGCTGATTCGATGTTGTCAAAAAATAATCAGCCTATATAAAGGGTAGCATTTCCTCCTATAGAAGAACTCACCATGCTAAATCCATCATTCTAGAGTTCTTCAAGCCTTCGGGTTGATACATGATTTAAATTTGTAAGTAGGACTTTTTAAAAATTAGACTAAAACTTTTGCTTCCTCTAACTTTCACCCTTGACTTATAGTTCTTTCTTAATTATGACACAATGAGTGTTCTAGATTTATCCATCTTAAATTGTACCTCATTCTCTATTTTGCATTCACAAATGTATAATCTGCCTCTATTAGAAGATTATAAAAAAATGAATTCTATGACAAGCAATTCCACAGGATCAGAACAGTGGCCAGAACAAGTGAATGCAAATCAGAAGGGAATCTGACAAGTAAGTAATGTACCTGTCTGGCCCAAGCAAACTAAAGCAAGCTTTGAGAAATGTTTTCAGTACAGATGAATTCCTTTACACTCTCCCACACTGACTTCATCAGCAAAGACATTTATATTGTTGCCTCGAAGTTGAGAGACTGCAGATTTTCAACAGAAAGGCAGCTATTTCTTATCCAAAAGGCTAGTCACCAACAAAGCATTTCCATTCTGCTTTTGCTCATAGGATATGTCCAAAAACAGCCCAATGATGGTACATATGGTTAGAAAATGATCATACTTTATAACATATACATGTTTAAAGAGGGCAATTATATTTCATAATTTTCTTAAATTACACAGTAATTTAGAACACAATTACCATTTAATATGAACAATTGGAAAGCATAATTATATCTTATTATGTCAGCTGGGTTATTCAGACTAGTGCTAAGCATTTGGATCATGGTAGTGCAGTGAAAGTCTGTAATATGACATGTTCAGCAAATCCATGATTGCTCTCCTCAAGTGCTCTTGGGATGTTTCACAAAAGCAAGTTGCTGGCATGCTTTATAACCCTCAGCTGGAGTTTGTAAGGCCTACATTACTCTCAAAATGTGTAGACCAGAATGCATTTCTAATGAAAAAGCAATGGTTTAAGAAGGCAGAAATGAGTGGTAATCAGAGCTCTGATAGAAAAGAACCATGAGACTGTATAAGTTACCTTCCCTTTAGAACTTCAGTAGCTTTCTTTGTAAACTCAGTGAATTGGAACTGACTCAAATTTGCAAGAACGAGAGCCATTCCTCCAATAGATCAATGAATGAAAGATAAGAACAGGTAGTTTTCAAAGAAAGAAACCCAAGCTATAAAAATGGCATTGCATTAGTGGTGGTGGTGGTGGGGAGTTATAGATCACAAATAGTTAGATAAATGGAAATTTAAGTAACTTGGAAATTCAAACTCATTCTGATCATTTAGCATAGATAACAAAGAACAAATGTTGGATAAATTGCAGGAAATTACATTGATACATTGATATTTTATGGACATTTTCTAACACTGAGGTTCCTAATACTGACTAAATATACAGATTGAAAATGCATTTTTGAACATGGTTAATATGGCATTTGTTTTGTTTGGTTGTGTGTATTTTTATCCTTCCTTATCTTTTTTTTTTTTCAGTTGAATGGAGAAAGATGAGAGACAAAACAAATAATAGTTAACAAACATTTTATATATTAAGGTATTGGTGAAGCTGTGAATTGGTTGGCCATTCTGGAAAACAATTTAATTTTTTTCTAATATTTCATTTGATTTTTGCATTTCTTTGACCCAGTAATACCTCTATAAGGCCTACTGCATCTTTAAAGAAGAAAATAGTCTCCCTGTGTGTCCCTCTGTCTCTCTCTCTCTCTTTCGCTATGTATGAGCATATGTGCATAGATAGATAGATAGACAGACAGACACACAAAGATTTAGCCAAATATAATTTTTTTTTTTTTATAGTAGTACTTGATTTATTTATTTATTTTTTTTGATTTAATTTTTTTTTTATTATATATATATATATATATTTTATAATATTATCCCTTGTATTCATTTTTCCAAATTACCCCCCTCCCTTATTCCCTCCCCCCGACGACAGGCAATACCATACATTTTACATGTGTTACAATATAGTCTAAGTACAATACATGTGTGTGAATATCATTTTCTTGTTGCACAATAAACATTAGAATCCGAAGGTACATGCAACCTGGGCAGACAGATATTAGTGCTAACAATTTACATTCCCCTCCCAGTGTTTCTTCTCTGGGTGTAGCTACCTCTGTCCATCATTGATCAGCTGGAAGTGAGTTGGCTCTTCTTTATGTTGAAGATTTCCACTTCCATCAGAATACATCCTCATACAGTATCGTTGTTGAAGTATACAGTGATCTTCTGGTTCTGCTCATTTCACTCAGCATCAGTTGATTTAAGTCTCTCCAACCCTCTCTGTATTCCTCCTGCTGGTCATTTCTTACTGAGCAATAATATTCCATAACTTTCATATACCACAATTTACCCAACCATTCTCCAACTGATGGACATCCATTCATCTTCCAGTTTCTAGCTACAACAAAAAGAGCTGCCACAAACATTTTGGCACATATATGTCTCTTTCCGCTCTTTAGTATTTCTTTGGGATATAATCCCAGTAGTAGCGCTGCTGGGTCAAAGGGTATGCACAGTTTGATAACTTTTTGGGCATAATTCCAGATTGCTCTCCAGAATGGCTGGATTCTTTCACAACTCCACCAGCAATGTATTAGTGTCCCAATTTCCCCACATCCCCTCCAACATTTGTCATTATTTGTTCCTGTCATCTTAGCCAATCTGACAGGTGTGTAGTGGTATCTCAGAGTGGTCTTAATTTGCATTTCTCTGATCAGTAGTGATTTGGAACACTCTTTCATGTGAGTGGATATAGTTTCAATTTCTTCCTCTGAGAATTGTCTGTTCATATCCTTTGCCCATTTATCAATTGGAGAATGGTTTAGCCAAATATAATTTATAGCATTTCTTTTTACAGGGGCAAGAACCTGGAAACTAAAGGATTCCCAAGAATTACTGAATGAATTTTGAAATATGCCTAGAGTATGAAAATGCTTAATAAACACACTATGAATATAATCACATATAATAATGCTATAAACATATGTAAGGAATATTTTATGAGAAATTTGAGAATTGTATCAACTAATATATGAAAAAGTGAATATAACCAGGAGAATAATATTGCATTAACAAAAACATCACAAGAAAAACAAATTGGACATTTATTATTACAATTCTTAAGAATGCAATGATCATTGCATTCTTGGAAGAGCATTCTATTCACTTCCTGACAGAGAGGTAATAGATTTAAGGTGCAAAATAAGACATTTTCAGTCATAGTCAATGTGACAATTTGTTTTGCTGCACTATAAATATTTTTTATTACAAAGACTTTTGTTATTTTCCTTTATGTTGTCATTATATTTATTATTATTGCCTTTATATTATTATATATATTTATTATTACTGTTATTTATATTATTATTTTTTCCTTTATACTATTATTTAATATTATCATATTCTTTTCCTTTCCCTTTTCTTTTGGAGCGAATGGAATAAAGAGCAAAACTAGGGATAGAGCAATTAAAAAAATAAAGATGCTTATTAAATCTTATTTTTAACAGAAAGAAGAAAAAGAAGTCCAAAAGAATCACAAATAATAACCATGGTAACTTTAAAGCTACATGACAAATTTATTGTACACATTCAAAAGGAAAACATGGTATATTTAAGAGAGATTAATGACTTCACGTACAACCCACTTTTTCTGTTCTCTTTCGTATTTGGAAATCATTGTTTTTATTGGTGTTTGCTAGGTTGTAAATAAAATAAAATAAATTAAAATGAGTAAACTGCATTTTATAATCATTGAACTCAATCTGTTCTGGGATTCTATTTTATTTCTTTCTATTAAGTAGTAGAAGCGATGCTATTTACACTATTAATTTTATATTGGTATTACTGTCCAATATCACTCTAATAGATCTCTCACTTGTGACAAATAATAAATTAAGTAAAAGAAATCATTATATTGGTCGTACCCAGTGGTATATACTGGTACCTGCATCTGTAGTCCAACACTTCTCCATACCAAAGAGAAGGAAACTTAAGTTTTATTATGCTTTCCATTATGAGCTGTTGTGTTGTTCAGGAATAAGAACCTGTATTTTAAAGGAGGAGGCTATTAGGCCTCTCAATCTACTATTCTTGACTTTATAATCCAAATTTCTTTGCAATCCCTTCATTCCCACCTTATCCTCACCCTGGAAAGCATCATTTTACATGTTTGGTGGCACAGTGGACAGAGTGCCAACCTTGGAATCTGGAAGACCTAAGTTCAAATTTATACTCAGATGCTTACTGGCTATGTGACCCTGAGCAAGTCACCTGATCTCTGCCTCAATTTCCTCACAAGTAAAAGAAAGAAAATAAGAGACATCCTCAGTATCTTTTTCAAGGAAACTCCAATAAGAGTCAGATAGGACTGAAACACAATTGAACTTTGCTCTTTAAAACAAACTCCATGAAGGAAGGAGATCCTTTTCTGTTTGCATTTCTATTCCTATAGCTTAACACAGTGTTTGGCAAATTCTGCTTGTTGACTTGTGACTTATCTGACATGAAATTTGGTGATTAAAATGCTTTACCCTAAAAGATTTAGCCTACTAAACTCCTTGAAAAAAGGAGTGCTCTTTTATCTTAGGTTCCCTATGTCTTATAAAAAGCCTTGTAGATTTTAAGTACTAAATATTAAATTGTTTCCTCCAGGGTTAAATGTCTTTCTGTATTCCAAAATTTTTAGAGATACTTTTGATTGTCTTTCAAGATATACATGGGGAAATACAAAATAGATGGCCTTTCTTTACTTACCCCAAAACTGACTTTATAGATAAATAACTTTGATAAACAAGGGTAGGTCATAATCTGCTTGTAGAGAATTCAGGAACTGGCTTCAAAATTCTATCACATTAAAGAATGAAAGGCAGATATATCCCACAGGCAAACAATCTCTGTCACATATGGATCCTATAAGCAAGAGGGGAAGCACAATAAGATCTTTTCTTCTCATCACTGCTGCTATTGGGAATTTGTTTTTAAACTCTTTTAATTTTGTTTTGTTGTTGTTGTTGTTGTTGTTGTTGTTGTTGTTTTGTTTGTTTGTTTTTTCTCAGCCACTGCTTTCAATTCAAACAGAGTCATGTCTCAGTTGGTACAGGACTATTCTGAAAACAACATTTTAGGGGAGAAGTCACTGATCAGAGAAGATGAAGATTTGATTCTGTTGGCCAACTCCATGGGTTTACTTGAGAAAAACCTGCCCTTTTTAACATTATGGCACCGCTACGTGCAGAATAAAACACATAGCCACTGCCACTAGAGAAGCTGGTCCCATAGCCTTCAAAAGCACTCCGGCTTTCTGCTCACATTATACTCTTACATTTCCCATATCTTCAATGTTTTGAGAAGCAGAATACATTTTCATGTCAATCAATAGTCAAATGTACAAGCTTAATTTGAAAATGAGAGCTATTCACCTGCAGGATCATAATTTGAAGCCTGGGGCAGAGCACACAAGGATTAAGCACATGAATCTCCCAGGAGAGTCTCTCCTGCCTTGCAAACACTTTACCTTGGTGTCCTGTAAGCAGGAAATCTGAAGAAAAGGAATCATGCATATGGGTGAATGGAAAGATATATCTCCTACTTGAGATCAGAAAATCAACTGGAAGAGACAGTGGATCTTATCTTGTTCAAACTCATCATTCTACAGATGGAGAATACTCGGTTCCAGGGGATTGTCCAGGGCTATACAGGCAGTAAGTGGCAGAGCAAGGAGTTGAGCTCAGGGCTCGTGCATCCAGTTCAGTGTTTTTCCCCCTACACAGTCTATTCCAAACTGAGTTATGAAGAATCAAGAAAGAAAGCAATTCTGTGGTTATTATACTAAAGCCCAGGCTCAAAGCAAGAGAAAGGAGGGAATATGACAATAATAGTATGACTCTATAACACTTTGCAGAGTACCTGCTTCATCATAACCTCATGAAATGAAGTAGGTGATTCAATGAATACTATCCCAAATTTTATAGACAAGGAAATGGGAACTGTGAAAATTTAAGTTACTCTATCAATAGTAGTGCAATAAATCTGACACTAATATTAGTATAGGAGTTAGGAGACATGGGATTTAGTCCTACTTCCATTGATAAGAATGTGAGTGATATAAAGTTTAATGCTTCATGTTTATGGTCTCAGTTCTAAGTTTTCTCTCCTGTAAAGTGAGAAAGATTGTGTGTGTGTGTGTGTGTGTGTGTGTGTGTATGAAACATATATCCACACACATTTCTGATTTCTCTATCTTCTAAGGTACAATTTTTTTTTCTTGGAGGGAAGGGCATAGGGTTGAAGAGTGAACCATTATCATTAATATTCAGTGATGAAAATTCTTATATAAATCTGTTACACAAAGAGTGATAGAAAATTCTGTAGGATGCTGAAAAAGTAAGTGATTTGTCCAGAGTCTAACTAGCATGTGTTGGAGGTAGTACTTGAACACAGGTTTTGAGACCCCTTCTACTTTCAGTATTCTGAGGATTTAATTTCTAAAGTCTCTCACTTAAGTTGTGCCCAAAGCTGGATAAAAATTTTAACCCAAAGCAGGAAGATAATCTTCAAATTCCTAATCAATAAGTCAGAAAGTCAAAATTTGAATCTGGACCACCTTAATCTAAGGCTGGTATACTTTCCATTACCCTGTGTCATTCCTCCATCTTTTAACTTTGGTGTAAGGGTTACGTGAGATGTTAAAAACTAATTTTCAAAAATTAAATCATCATATAAGTGGCAAGTATAATTATAATTTTATATTAAATATCTACCTCTATGTATTTTCTGAGGAAGAGAAAAATAATAAGCAAGAAATGACTAAGAAAACAAATCTCATACTTAAAACATCACAGAGTTAAAGGGCCTTTGGGATTTATATTTGAGATATTGTAGAGAAAAGAGTATGGCAAAAAAAATGGAAAAGACCTCAGGCAGTGCCTTTATCTCCCCTTATACCTCCCAAGAATAAGTAAGTCAAAGTTCTTGAAGAACATTTAAGCAACTGTTAACTTATATTCACACATCTCTTTTTTATTGAATCCATAGAATGGACTGTGCACAGACTATCAGATAAGATTATCCATAGTTCATTCTTGATGAGAACATGAAAGTGAATAAAAAAGCTTATGTGCACGATTTTCTTTGGTCATATACTGAACTGCACAATTCAGAGAATATATAAAAAAAGAGAACTCGCTGTTTGATCTTCGTAAATTTTTTAAGTGTTTCATTTACTGGAACAAAATGAAGCCCTGAAGGCTCTCTTTAAACAAGGTGTCTCCCTCACATATGTATAGAAATATATAAAACTCTATAGCAGATAAAACTAGAGGAATGTCTTCATTCAACAATCCACTGAGTCCTAGGAACAAACTTAGGGTAAAAACAGGAGAACATGTACTTATATGAGGTAGTGTTGTCAAGGAGAATGTCATGTTCAAGGTCCAAACAAAAACAAAAACAAAAACAAAAACAAAAAAAAGGAGGAGGAATTTCAAATTTTTTTTATTCACTGATGTTAATAATGATTTATAATATACAAGATACACACTTATGTATTTGATTAGTTTTTATATATACATACATTAGTCTATACACATACATTGGTATACATGCATAAAAGTGTATGTGTGTACATGTTGAGTACTTTCTTGCCTGTGTATTCATCTTACTTCCTTCTTTCCTTTCCTTAGTCTCTCCCTCCTAATTACTGCTTTTTTTCTTTCTTTTCCTTTTTTCTTTTTGTCTTCAATCTTTTCTCCTTTCCTTCCTTTTCAATCTTTTCTTCTTTCCTTCTTCTTTTTTCCTTTTCTTTCGTCCTTCTTCCTATTCTAAGTTAACAAGCTCTACTGTAGGCAATGTGTGCTTTTCCCATAAAAATGATGAGACCTATTTCACACAGCTGAAGATTTCAAAGTGGTAGTGTTATTATATTTCAAGGACAAATGCTATAGTAAAATGTTATCAGTAAATTGGAACATGCACTTGATTTGAGTATAAGAGCTATATTCTACCAAGTTTTTGATTGGGTTCTTGAAGAACAGAACAACAGGTCGAATGAAATCGGGACCACAATTGAGCAAAAAGAAGAGATTAACCTATATTGCATTTAGGAAATCATGTAAGGCTTTTAAAAACTTCAAACTATTCAACACATTGTCATTGAAGTCCATTCTTTTAAGAATGATATTCTCCTGGAAATAAAAGACTGAAGTGAAACAATGTAGTTTGAAAAAAATTTCAAGTGTCCCAGGGGCAATCGGAAGATAGGTATAAGTTTGATACATCACATTAGTGGCAGCAACTTGTATCCAAAACTTGTCATGGAATCATCAAGAAAGCATTACTGGAAACAGAGAGGGTTTATGATATAGTAAAAGTAAGCATGAAAAGATGGATTTGAAAGACAATTTTTATAAATGTATATACACGTTTGTATACATATGAGTGATATTGATGAGCATGTTGATCTGTCTCCGCATATAAACATATGTATGTGTGTATATATGTATATATTTGTATATATACATATATACACACATGTGAAGTGGCTTTATTCACACATATACACACATATGTGTTTGGATACATTCATGTGTTCATGAGTGTGATATGTGTGTTAATCTTCTGATGCTTTAAAGCATTTCTAATTTTATGAGAAATGGATAAAATAAGTTTTGTTACCAAATTATCAATTAATAAGTGAGACATTTAAGCCTTGGCCAACATTCAAGATACTTGATTTTGATTTCTCATTATATCAATACCAGCCATAAAATAGCAAGTAAGCCAGTTGACTTCAGGTGACTTCCGTTTCATTTCATGTATTAAAGGACAGCAAGACCTGTTTTAAATTAAAAAAAAAATATGTACTTTCACCATTTTGCGTTCTGCTTTGACTAGTAAGATGATGATCATGATGATCATCTCCTTCTCTTTCTCTTCTTCCTACTCCTTTTCTTCCTTCTGAATCTTCTCCCTTCTTTCTCATTATTATTATTTACTCTTTCTGGCCCCAATTGAGGAAATATACATATTTTCAAATTGTGGTGTACCAAATCTATGATGACAAGTCCTGAAATTCAGTCCCTTGAAAATTAGGTTTATTTCTGTCTGTTTAGCTAACCTTTAAAATGCCTTCTGGGCAAACTATAACATTTTCTAACTTGCATTTCTATTTCAGCTTTTTTCCAATTATTTTTTGACAGAAACATTTAGCTTGATTGTTAGGAAAAAGCAATCACTATATTTCAAGGGGGGAAAAATAAGGTTAGGAAATACAATCAGTCCTATTCTCCCTATATTTTAAGTACTAGCTAACATTCTATCTAGTATATAAATCCTTTTTCGATTCCAGTCTTTTATTTCTCTAACTCAGAATTGAATTTTATTTCTATCTTATGTACTACATTTATATTTTTAAAAAATATTTTATTGCATTTATTTAGATATGTTCCTTATCTCCCCTTCTAGAAAACTCAACATGAGTCATTAATCAAAGGATTATTCTATAGAGAATATAATACTTTGTATTCCACAATATAAAAAAGAGCTGATTGAAATTTAAGAAGTTTTTTTCCAGTACTCATAGTTAACTATAAAGAATCTTCGAAAGTTATATATTAGATTTCCATATCGCCAATTATATGAATTTGTAAAATCTTTGAAGGAGACTAAAGGAAGAGCAGTAAAGTAAAATAAATACTTTTAAAGATAATGATTACTCAATAATTTATTAGTTCATAAATGGAGGTTTCTATATATTGGGTTTCTGTAAATTGAGAACATATCACTGTTACACCTTTATACATGATTATATGTGAATTACTTGGGGTAAGCTATCTTTTTGAAATGGATTCATTGTGTGACAGCAGTAGTCATGCATGTGTGCTTCTACTGACACTGGGCTGATTCAGAATATTTGACCTTGACCGTTTAAAAACAGATAAAAAAATAAGATACTGAGATGCTTTCCTCACTTTAGTTTGCTGTCAGTTGAGGGCTAGATTTCCTGCTATTCTTGTAATATTCATTTCTTTCTTTTGTTATATTTTTAATTCTATTTAAGAATTGATAGTGCTACTTGATGCTTTGTACTATAAAGGATATAAGAGTATGGATTATGAAATTCTAAAACATAAAAGATACAGACTTAGAACAAATAATAGTCTATCTGGCAAAATATAGTCCTACAGGGGGAAAATCAATGTGTCTTTAATGAAATAGAGGATTTCTAATCATGCCTGATAAAAAGGACAAAATTGAGTCTACATTTTAAAATGCAAACATAGGGTAGAAAAGAAACACAGAAAGGTATATAACATGATTAGTTGGGAGTCACTAGGCACATGAAGATAAATTTTGAACATACTAATGGAAGAGAAATTACAAGCATCTTTGTGGAGTTCTAATGTCTTAAAAAAATCTCACAGCAAATTCAAAAGCTTAAATGAAGATCACTGAGCAGTTCTTGCTTTGTTTTGATAGTCTAGAAGAAGAAAGTGAGTGAAAGTGTGAGGGACTTTATTAGGAAGGAAATTAGGAGGATAGTTAAGAAATTATTTCACCTTATTAAAGTATGTATGATAAAAAGTATGTAAATAGGGAGGAAGGTATAGGAAAATAATATTCTATGAACCTCACTTTCATTTTAGCTAGACAAAGGAAAGTAAAATACATGTACACAAACATAGAGATAGTATCGACATACTTCACTCTATATGTAAGCAGGAGTTAACAGGAGAAGAAATGACGGTGTTTTTGTGGGGAGTGAAGGGTGAATTAGACATCAAGATAGGTAAAGGAGTAGTCAAGTAACTAGGTGCCACTATGGACCGTAGGACCATGAAGACCTGAGTGCAAATCTAGCCTCAGACATTAACTAGCTGTGTGATCCTGGGAATGACACATAACTTCTACTTGCTTTAGATTCCTTAGTAGAAAAATAGGGATAACAGCATCTACCTCCCCAGATTAAGAATTAGATGAGGTAATGTTTTTAACTCCTTAGCACAGTGCCTACCATGTAATAGAAATTTATAAATGCTTGTTTCCTTCCTCTCCATAAGTTACAATAATGGTGGGAATCAAAAGTATTAAATGTGGGGTTTAAAATAAAGGAAGAACAAAGTAAAACAAAACTGTAATAAAAGGGAGAAGTTGCAGAAATATACATCATTATTTATAGATACCAAGTGTTCCAGAAACTCTTCTCTCACCACTTTTATCATCATTGCAAAGAAGGAATATTAAAAAAAAAAATACTAGAGGACAGGATGGAGGAAAATAATTTAGAATCAAAGACATAAATGCAAATGGTATAGATTCACTCTTGAAAGAGAAGAGGATAGCAGAATAGAATGGAAGCAGAATCTAACAGTGTATTATTTACAAGAATTATATTTGAAACCATGAAGCGGGAAAATGAGTGATAGAAGAAAACTTTTATGCTTCAGATAGATGCAAGAAAGCAAAGGGTAGCAATCCTAATTTCACACAAGGCTGTGGTAAAAATAAATACAATAAAAAGAGTCAAGCAGTTACTTAAAAGCACCACAAGTAACAAATGAAAATATGTGTATATGTCTATGTATGTATGTAAATTAGAGAGTTAAGATGGGAATATACATATGCCTAAACAAGTAGCCATCAGTATCACACAAATATGCACAATATACACAAAAATGTAAACATACATATGTGGGTACTAAATAGTATATAAAACGGAAAAAGCAATTATATTACTAGGGGAAAAAAACAAAAACCTTTAAAATAGGAAACTTCAATCTACCCCTTTCAGAATTAAATAAATTTTATACGAATGCTAAATTTTAAAAAGAGAGATGAAAGATTTCTGAAATTAATGAATAAATATTATATGACATTTACATTATTATCAGTCAAGCAAGTTATGGTTATTTGTCTAGTGACAGCACTAGCATTTAGGAAATTTGGTTCTTAGTCTTTTCTCTGGCACTGTTTTATTCTGGGAATTTGGACTAGGTAGCCTATCTAAATATAATTTGTTAATGTATATTAGATGTTAGGACTACATGATTGTAAACAAGGAATCAGTCAACAAGCATTTATTAAGCATCCCCTATATGCCACATCCTCTGTTCTTTATCAAGATTACAAAAAAAAAAAGTAAAAATCCTTGTAATGGAATTGTTTGTTACTACTAGGAGACATATAGATACAAGGTAGTTTAAGGAGAGAAGAAAGTAACTGTTGAGGAACCCAAGGAAAGTTTCATGTAGAAGACTATACTTGAAAGAAAGAAAGATTCACTTACGCAGTAAGTGTAGAATTAGTACACCTTAAAATGGGGGATTTCAGAGCAAAGGACAGAGACAAGAGGAGAGTTCTCTGTGAATTTCCAGCACTCATAGTTAACTATACAGAATCTTCTATAATCATATATTAATTTCACCTGTTTCACCATATCACCGGTATGAATGTATCAACTATATGAATTTATAAAATCTTTGGAGGTAGCCAGTTTGAATTATGTAATGGAGAAAGGGATATAATGAATGATGGAACCAGAAAGGAAAGGCATATTTCAAAGTGCCAAATTCTGTCCAGAAATACTTATTGGACCCTAGAGGATTATTTATTTCAACCTAACTATAATCAAATCATGGGAAGAGAAGTAAACTATATCCCCAAATATTCAGGATTCCCCCTCTAATATAGCACATGAATAGTTATAATGGCTGTAATAAGAGGGCTACTTGCATTGTGTTTTGCTTATTCACTGATTTTTCTCATGTAGCTGTCAGGTTGATTCAAGGATCTGGGAAATGATGACCATATCTCAGTTTGGGTTAAATGTGAAAAGAGTGTTCCAAGACTTTGAATTCTCACCAAAGGCTTTGTTTTACCATCATTGTTGATGCAGAATTATAAGTTAAAATGCTTTGCCCTCCACAGCAAAAGAACAATCTTGGTTGGAGCTTCAATGAGAAAAAGCTCCAAATCCTTTAAAAAATGTTTTGAGATTCCCAGGAACTTTTGCAAGTCCCTTTGGACCGGTTATTGTCCTAATGTTCTGCACAATGATGGTCCCAGTTTCCATCTGCATCATGATTGCTATTTGCTTCCATCCATTACATCAAGCATTACTGGTCACAAATTCTGTATCATTAACCAACTAATTGTGCCATTAGAATCATGTCACACTTAATGTTTGTTTTAAGACCCTTAGATTAAGATCAGTTTAATAAGTTAAATTTCAGATAATGTGCTGCCTTCTTACAAAATGAATTATTTAAGAATGCATATGTGGATTCCCTAAAGGGGGAACAGGATCAGTTTGCAAAATGATTGGTTTCCAACCAGGTTCTGTTTAGAAGTTACTGTGGCTTTGATGAAAGTCGTGCATATTCTAGGAGGAAATCACCATTTTTTGTGGAGAATGCCCTGATGAAAATTCAGAATCTGCATATTTTTCTAGTTACAAGAATAATCCTCTGAGCCCTAATTGACACTAATGACATGGAAATCATTTGGTTTCACAAAGCAAAGTAATTTGCAAGTAAAGGGAAAGACGCTTACTATTTATAAAGGGTAATATATAGGGTTCAGACACAATATTCTTTTTTTTTTTTTTTAGAGTTTAAACTTTTAAAAAAAAAAAAGGCCACAAAACTCTAACTTAGTTCCTCTAATGCTAATTTGCATTCAATTATAAAAATTTCCATATTCATAATTAAACAACTAAATGTACAGAAAGCCTCTCTGGGCCCTCTTCTATACTACTTTGGTCCTAGCTGTTTTTTGCAAATGGTTGTCCTAATCCTGATTCTTTCCCCAAAGAGTCCAAAATATTGACTTAATACTCCCAGTCTCCATTATATGATTCTCAGCATTAACTTTTGCTTTTAAGTAGCCTTAGAGAAAGAGTTCTTAACCTGGGGTTCCATGACTTACTCTCATAAATACAAACACACACACACACACACATGTGCATATGTATGTATATCTTTATATATACACAGATATCTTTAGTTTCAGTAAAATTCTATTTTTAATCATTTTACAAACATCATGTGGAAAGGAAATCCATAGGTTTCACCAAAATGACAAAAGATTGATGTAAACAGGTAAAGAAATCTCAATTTAAAGTATTTCCAAATTCTTTTCTTCCTTCATCCCATCCTCCATCACACCTGCCTTCCCTCCTCACTTCTGTCTTTTCTTCTTTCTTTTTGTCTTTCTTCCTCCTGCCCTACCTTTCACTTCTTTCTCCCTCCCCTGTATATCCTATCATATCCCTCCATTTCTACCTCTTCTTCCTCTACTACTTCCTACTTCTTTTTCTTCTTCAACATATTCTCTCTCTCTCTCTTGCTCTCACTCTCACTTTTTCTCAAACTCTATCATAAGCTGTCAACCTTTATACAATCCATAACTAACACAATAGTCCCACAGACTTAAAAGATATTTTAGAATGTATAACAAAGAAAATCTGAGCTGGAAAGAACCTTAACTCCTAGTACAAGGAAACTTAGAATAGATCAGTTAGAATTATCTTGTCCAACTTGTTTCTGATTAATTATCTCGTATTCCTTATGTCTTAGCACTTTGTTCCTCCTACTCTGGGTATTCTTCAATTTGTCAATGTTCTTCCAAATATGTAATGCCCAGAAATCCTCTAGATGTGGATGTAGATAGAAGAAATTGATTCAATCACCTCACTATAGTTCAGCAGTACTATATATACTGATGGAGTTTAAGAATACATTCATCTTTTTGGCTTTTATACTATATTTTCAGCTAATATTGCTCCTGTAGCCTTCTAAAATTGCTAGTTTTTATAAGGCAAGAATTATGAACGTTGGGATGAAAAGGAGCCTTAGAATGTAGAACACAGAATACCAAAAAATCAAAGGGATCTCAGACCTCATCTAATCAAATCCCTCCATGACAAATGGGAAACCAAGGCTTAGAGAGATCAAATGATTTTCCCAGAAAATTGGCCATCTAGGTCAGAATATTCTTCCCTGAAAAATAAAATAACACAGAAAGTTCTAATTGTAAGAAATGTGAGGTCATATAACATCACATTTGGAAATGTTAAAAGTTCAAAATGATAAATGCTAAAGCTAGAAATGAATCTTCATTGTTTTACAGATGAGGAAAATAAGGGCAAGATGTGGGAATATGGGAACTGGACAGCTCAAGATTTCTCAGTAAATTATTTTTAAAGATAACCCTCCTTAATCTTATTCTCCTTTTTTTTGAAATGATCACTAATTCATCCTGTGTATATATAATGTTTATATCTACATGATGTTTTCTCCATTACACTGTGAATTTCCTAAGAGTGAGTAGTTTATTTATGTTATATGTGTTTGTATTCCCTTTTCTCTGTAACCCCAGTGCTTATCACAGTAACTAAGATATAGTAGATACTTAACAGTGCTTGTCAAATACAATCAGTTGACATTTATAAAGTGCCTACTATGTTCTAAGTAATATGCTAACAACTGAAGATGCAGAAAAAAAAGACCCTGTCTTCAAGGATTCAAGATTAGACTATAAAGTTTTTTTTTAATGGCATACATATGTGTATACATATATATGTATGAATATATACATACATGTGTACATGTGTATATGCATACATGATATTTTTAAAAGAAGGTACAGAAAGTAGGTTTTAAGGGGAAATTGGAAAATATAACATTTAAAGACAGGATCATGCAAAAGAAGGTTAGGAAAAAAACAAAGAAGAATACAGAAAAGAAGATTATAAGAGAAGGCAGTGTAAATGTGTTTGGAATGAAATCATCCACAAAAAGGAAGTGGTTAACAAAATGGATTAGGGAAAACATAAAACAACATTTTGTTTTTAAAAACTGATATTTGGGGTACAGAACCAAGATGGTGGAGAATAGCCAGGTCTTTGAACTCTTCCTGGCTTCCCTCAGAATTAACACCTGAATAAGCCTTTGGACAGATTTTAGAGTAACAGAATCCACAAATATTTGAAGTGTAACATATTTCCAAAAGAAGATACTTTGAAAGGATTTCAGGAAAGGTTTGTCTACATCAGGTGGGAAAAGGGAATGCAGCCAATACAGGTACAGTGTAGGAAGATCAGTATCAAAAGGCTCTGTGCTCTGGACTTCTCTAGTGGGAGGCTCTTAGTCTAAATACAGCACCAATGGATACTCTGTTCTATTTCGGAAGCTGGTGGATCAGTAGACTAGCTATGAGACTTCCAAAGCAACCTCAGAAGACAAATAGTGAGCCTCTGAACCTCAGTACAATAAACTAGGAATTGACCAACACTTCAGAGTCTATCAAAATAAGGTCAAAGTGGATTCATGATCTTTTTATTACAACTTTTTATTTTCAAAATATATGTATGGATAACTTTTCAACATTTACCCTTGCAAAATTATCCCCCTCTTTCCCCCCTGGGAGGCAAATCATCCAATATGTGTTAAACATGTTAAAATATATGTTAAATCCAATATATGTATACATATTTATACAATTATCGTGCTGCACAAGAAAATCCAGATCACAAAAGAAAAAAAATAGAAAGAAAATAAAATTTAAGTAAACAACTACAAAAATAATGAAAATTCTATGTTGTAATGCACACTCCGTTCCCACAGTCTTGTCTCTGATTGCAGATGGCTCGCTTCATCACAAATACATTGGAATTAACCTGAATCATCCCACTTCTGCCTTTAAAATCTTTTTGGGATATAAGCCCAGTAAAAACCATGCTATATCAAAGAGTAGGCACAGTTTGATAACCTTTTGAGCATAGTTCCAAATTGCTCTCCAGAATATTTGGGTCAGTTCACAATTCTAGCAACAATGTATTATTTCCCAGTTTCCCCACATTCTCTCCAACATTCACCATTATCTTTTTTTGTCATCTTAGCCTATCTGAGAGGGGTGTGGTAGTCTCTCAAAATTGTTTTCATTTGTATTTCTCTGATCAATAATGATTTAGAGTACCTTTTCATAAAATTAGAATTGGTTTCAATTTCTTCATCTAAAAATTGTTCACATCTTTTGACCATTCATCAATTGAACAATGGCTTGAATTCTTATAAATTTTACTCAATTCCCTATATATTTTAGAAATAGGGCTTTATCAGAACAATTGGATGTAAACATTTTTCCAAGTTTAATCTTCCCTTCTAATCTTATCTGTATTAGTTTTGTTTGTACAAAAACTTTTTAACTTAATGTAATCAAAATTATCTACTTTTCCTTTGGTTCAATAATGATCTCCAGTTCTTTAGCCATTAATTTCCTTCCTTTTCCACAGATCTGAGAGGTAAACTATCCTTTGTTCTTCTAATTTGCTTATAATGTCACTCTTTATGTCTAAATAACGAACCTATTTCTAATTTATCTTGGTATATGATGTTAGGTGTAGGTCAATGGCTAGTTTCTATCATACTAATTTCCAATTTCCCCAGCAGTTTTTGACCAATAGTGAGTTTTTGATCCCAAAAGGTGAGATCTTTGGGTTTATCAAACACTAGATTACTACAGTCATTGATTATTTTGTCCTGTGAATTTTACCTATTCCACTGATGGGCTATTCTATTTCTTAGCCAGTACCAAATGATTTTGATGATTGCTACTTTGTAATATAGTTTTAGGTCTAGCACAGCTAAGCCACCTTCATTGTTTTTTTTGTTTTTGTTTTTGTTTTCCATTTATTCCCTTGAAATTCTTGAGCTCTGAACTTTGTTATTATTTTTTCTAGATTTGTAAAATAATTTTTTCAAGTTTAATTGATATGACACTGAATAGGTAGGTTAATTTAGGTAATATTGTCATTTTACTATATTCGCTCAGCCTACCAATTAGCATTTGATATTTTTTACAATGGATTAGATCTAACTTTATTAGTGTGGAAAGCGTTTTGTAGTTATGTTCATATAGTTTCTGACTTTTCCATGGCAGATAGATTCCCAAATATTTTATATTATCAACACCTATTTTAAATGGAATTTTTCTTTGTATGTCTTGCTGCTGGATTTTGTTGGTAATATATGAAAATGCTGATGATTTATGTGTGTTTATTTTGTATCCTGCAAGTTTGTTGAAGTTGTGAATTGTTTCTAATAGCTTTTAAATAGGTTTATGATTTAGACATAAAGGGTGATTCTATAAGCAAATTAAGAGAACAAGAAATAGTCCACCTATCAGATTTATCAAGAAGAAAGGAATTTATGGCCAAAGAACAACTAGAGAATATTAGGAAATGCAAAATGGATAATTGTGATTATATTAAATTAAAAATGATTAAATTTAAATTAAATTGAAAAGGTTTTGTACAAACAAAACCAGTGAGACAAGATGAGAAGGGAAGCAGAAAAGTGGGAGGAAATTTTTATATTCAAGGGTACTGATAAAGGCTTCATTTCTAAAATATATAAAGAATTGACTCATATTTACAAGAATTCAAGCCATTCTCCAGTTGATAAAAAAGTAAAAGATCATGAACAGACTATTTGCAGATGAAGAAATTAAAACCATATTTAGTTATATGAAAAAAATGATCTAAATCAAAACAACTCTGAGGTACCACTACACACCTCTCAGATTGAATAAGAGATAATGATGAATTTTAGAGAGGATTTGGGAAAACTTGGACACTAATACATTATTGGTATTTGGGAGTTGTGAATGGATCCAGCCATTATGGAGAACAATTTGGAACTATGCCCAAAGGGCTATCAAATTGTTCATATATGTTGATCATAAAAAAGGGAAAAAGACCCACATGTGCAAAAATGTTTGTAACAGATCTTTTTTTTTTTTTTTTTTTTTTTTTTTTTTTTTTTTGTGACAAGGGACTAGAAATTTAGTGGATTCCCATAAGCTGGATTATGACTGAATAAGTATGGTAATGGCTGAATATTGTGAAATATTATTTTCTATAAGAAACAATAAGCAGAATGATGTCAGAAAGGCATGGTGAGACATATGAACTGTTGCTAAGTAAAGTGAGTAGAACCAAGAGAATACTGTACACAGCAACAATAAGATTATGTAATGATCAGCTCTGGTGGACATAGCTCTTTTTAACAATTAGGTGATTCAGGTCAATTTCAATAGACTTGTGATGGAAAGAGCCATCTGCATCCAGAGAGTGCACTGTGGGAACTAAGTGTGGATCACAACATAATATTTTCACTCTTTGCTGTTTGCTTACTTGTTTATTCTTTTTCATTTTTCTTCTTTTTTTATCTGATTTTTCTTATGTAGGATTATAAATGTGAAAATATTAATAGAAGACTTGCACATATTTAATGTATATTGATGTTCTTGCAAGAGAATGAAGGGAAGAGAAAAATTTGGAACATATGGTTTTGCAAAGATGAATGTTGAAAACTCTTTGCATGTATTTTGAAAATAAAAGGCAATTATTAAAAATAAAAAGTAAATAAATAATTGATATTTAAAGACATGCAGAATTAAAATAAATGATTGAGGAAAATTGATTATATTTCATCAAAACATAAAAATCTGGTATCAAATAAGATTTTAAACAAAACAACAACAAAAAATAGATTTGATTGGGGCAGACTCAAAATGGCAGAGCAGTCAAGAATTTGTACAAGTTCTCCCCAGTTTCCTCAAGCCTCTACATGAATGAGGGAGTGACATAATCCACAAAGACAAAGTGAAATAATGTTTACATCAAGATAACTTAGAGGAATTTCAAGAAAGGTCTGTCTCACTTGGCTAAAGGGTGAGCACAGCCCAATATAGATGGTTTCAGGCAGATCAGCAGGAAGCTCTTTGATACAGCACAAATAAGCAATCATTGTTTTGTGGTCCTATGGTTAATGGCACAGCAAGCCTCTGTACCTGGCACAGTAGGCAAGCTTCCAGCCCCAGAATCCAGGGCATAAAAGGTATGATTAAACTGGGTCCCATTACAGTGGGCAAGTTGCTAGTCTCAGCAGAGCTACTTGTCCAATTGTAACCCAATATATCTAAAAAAAGCTAAGTGAAATGTCTTGGGTTCTTACTAACTATTGACTATTTACAAAATTATTAATTGCAAAGATTAATAGAGTAGAAAACCTAGAAAAAGAAACTGAAACCAGCCATCAATAAACCCCCTAAGGGAAAAAAAATCTCCAGAATCAACTTTACTTATAGGTGAATTATACCAAATATTTAAACAATCAATTCCAATACTATATAAACTATTTAGAAAAATAGGTGGAGTCCACCAAATACCTTTTATGACATAAAAATGGTATTTATACTCAAACTAGAAAGAGGCAAAACAGAGAAAGAATATTATAATTTCCCTAGTGAATAATTTATCTGCCAGATTTATGAAGAACAGAAGAATTTATGAGCAAACATGAGAAAGAAAATATTATGAAATACAAAATGAATAGTTTTGATTGCATTTTAAAAATTTTTTCAGAAAGAAAACCAATATAATCAAAATAATCATGATGAAAAGTGTTAATCCATATCCATAGAAAGAACTGTGGAATCTGAATGGAGTTCAAAGCCGACTATTTTCACTCTTTTTTCTCCTTTGTTTCTCTTCCCTTTTGTTCTGCACTTTCTTTCACAACTTAAATGCATATTCATAACCTGCTTGCCCTCTTTAGGGATGGAGGAGGGAAAGGAGGAAAAGATGAAACTCAAAATCTTATAAAAACTATTTTATATGTCATTGAAAGCAATAAAATTATATATGTTTATATATGTACATATGTATATGTGCAAGAAAAAAGGGGGAAAATATGATAATTTATATATATATATATACATATATATATATGAAGGAATAAAAAATTATACATAATAAACTTGCAGTTTCATGCACAGTCATCTTTTTTTATATTTTATTATGTTATGGAAATGCTTGCTTTGATTTTTAAAATTTATATAATTTGAAAAACCAGAGAAAGAAGAAGAGAGAAATAGAAAAGGAATACACAAAAAAAAGCAAAACAAAAGAGAATATATGTATATATTTTATAATATATATATATTAATAGAAGTAGAATATAATGTACTCATGAATGTCCATTTTTTCTTTACTTTTTTGTGAATTGTTTTTGGTTCTCTGCTGTGCACCTTATTTACTTTATATTTTTCCCCCCTTCCATCCCCACCTCACTCCAGTAAGCTATAGTTAAGATATATTAGATAAGATTAGATTAGATAGTTTATATATATATATATATATATATATATATATATATATATATATATATATACATATGTGTGTATATATATATATATACATATGTGTGTATACACACACATACATGCCCACAGACACCATATATACACATCATTATTATCCCTGTTGATTCTTTAAATTCTGTTCTATAAGTTGTCTTTCTATTATTTACCCTTCCCCCACCCAAAGATCCCTCCCTTGTCTTCTTGCACCCTTTGCTTTTCCATTCACCCAGTCTTCCTCCCTTATTTCTTTATAAATTTTGGAGGATGCTATTACTTTCATGGAATATATGCAGTGTTGCCTATTGAATCCATTCCTAATGTTAGTAGGTTTTCAAAACTATGAGCCCTCCTTCCCCCCAATGCCTCTGTGTCTATTCCTCCTCTGTACTTTATTTGTGTAATGTTATTTCTATTTTTATCTTAACTATGCCAATCTTTCTTGTGAGCTACCCTTTTATTGATGTAAATCTTAAACATATAGTATATAATTTCTCATGTTAAAAAACCAACAAATTTTCCATTTAAATAGTTTGTCCATAACGAGTTCCTTAAAATTTGATCTTTGATATTGGCTTTCATGTGTTAAATTTTCTATTAAGTTCAGTCCAGAAAATCTGAAAGTTTTTTTTTTTTCTCATTCAAAATTAAAAATAATTTTGCTAAGTATGATGTTTTTAGCCACAGGTCTATTTCTTTTGATTGTAAGTAGAAATGATTCCAGGACTGGTGGTCTTTTATTGTGGCTGCTGGTAAATTTTATACAATTGTTATAGCTTGAGGTTTTTGAACTGTTTTTCTTCTTGTTTCCTGCAAAATTTTCTCTTTGATCTGGGGGTTTCAAAATTTGGCAATAATATTCCTGTGTGTTTTCCACAAAGGATCTCTTTGAGGTGATGATCAGTGGATTTTTTTTTTCTATTTCTACTTTTCCCTCATGTTCTATCACTCCAGGACAATTTTCTTGGATTATTCTCTGCATTATAATGTGAAAGTTTTCTTTTTGATCCCAACTTTCTTTATTCTTATTTTCAATATTCTTATGTTTTTAAAAATTATTTTTATATTTTTTCTTCTTACTCTGTTCTCCAGATCTGTTATTTTTCTTATGTTTCACATTCTGTCCTATTTGTTTTAATTCTTTATAATCTATTTTGTTATTTCTTATTCTCTCATAGTTTCACTGACTTTCCCTCACCCAATTCTAATTTTGAAAGAATTACTTTCATCATTGAGATTCTGTACCTCATTTTCTAGTTGTTTAATTTTTTTCATTATCTTGTTTTTCTTGGATGGATTTTTTTTTTTTTTTAGTTTTTCATTAGTGTCTCCCATTTGATTTTTAAATTCTTTTTTGAGTTCTATAAATTTTTGTTGGGTGGGGAGCCATTTCACATCTCTCTTTGGAGTAAAAGTTTTTTGTTTGTTTGTTTGTTTTTAATTAGTATCCTTCTCTGAAGATGAACCCTGGTCTTCTCTGTTCATTTTTTTTGTTTTGTTTTTTGTTTTTTGTTTTTAATAAGAGGATTGGAGTAAGCTCCTCTAATCATGGGACGGGAGGATGGTCCCTCAACTTTCCCTTCAGCTCTCCATTCTGACCAAGAACTTCAAACCGAGAGTTTTCTCCCCCTACAAGAGCCAGCACCCAGCAGCATCTCTGACCACCTGCACTCATTGGATAATGGTTCCTTCTTTCTCAGGGCCACATTTCAACAGCACAGTTGGGCTGTTGACAAACAGTCTGGGAGGTGAAAGTCTCTGTGGCTCCAAGTGAGGAGTCCTCATTTAACATTTCTATAGAGCTGTCCTGGAAGTGTTTGCATTTCAGACAGATTAACACCTCCCCCCCACACACACACCCTGCACACATACATTATTTACTTTCTTCAGAAAGATATCAAGGGGACATGGAGCCAAGATGGCAGAGAAGACATACATTTCTTTCTGATCCTCTCCCATGACCCTCACACTAATTACCATCTCCAGCCTCTGAATTGGCTCTGGAGTACAGAATCCAGGAATATTAGGAATATAACAAATTATCAGCAGAAGACAATTTTGAAGAACACCACAAAACATCTTTTTCAATTTGGCCACAGAGGGACATGGGCTAAAAGCAAGCAAGCTGAGCACAGATGCTACTGCAAACAGTGCAGACCTGGGCTCCACAGGCTGGAGAATCTACAGGGAAGAATCTTCACTAAAGTTGGCTACTCTGTCCTAGCTGCAAGCCAGTAGATCAGCAGAGAAGTTATAAAAGAGCCAACAAAAACACAAATGGTAAATGGTGAATGTTGAATCACCAGAATTTCACAGGACCTGACCACGCCCATCCAGCACAGGAAATCAGTAAACACTGACTATAAGCACCTATGCTTGTAGAGGAAGCTTGGATAATCTTTCTTGCCCTAAAAGTAGATCTCAATTTTTATTTAAAAAAATAAGTAAAAAAGCAAAAAGAGCTCTTATTTTTTATGGTGAAAGAGAAGAACAGATTTCAAAGCCTGAGGAGACTAAAAACAGATCATCTCCATATAAAACCCCAAAAGATGATATAAATTGGTCCCCATCACACAAGGCTCTCCTAGACTTAGTGAAATGGAACCATAGAACTCCTTAAAAAATAGAATTGATAAAATGGAAAAAAGAAAACAACTCCTTGAAAAACAAAATTGGTGAAATGGAAAAGGAAAATAACTCCTTAAAAAAACAGAATTTGTGAAATGGGAAAAAAATCCATAGAACAAAACAACTTACTTAAAAATTTAATTGGATAAATACAAAAAGAAGTTAAAAAAAAAAGAAAGAAAGAAAGAAAGAAAATGAAGAAAATAATTCACTAAAAACCAGAACTGAACAAATGGAAATGAAGAACAATGACACACCAAGAATCAGTCAAGCAAACCCCCCCAAAAAAATAAAAATGAAAATATTAAAAAAAAAAAAAAGTAAAATACCTAATTGGAAAAACAACTGACCTGAAAAATAAATCTAGGAGAGACAATCAAAGGATTATTGGATTTCCTGAAAACCATGGTGAAAAAAAGAGTCCAGATAAATAATTTTCAGGAAATCACCAAAGAGAATTGCTCTAATGTCATAGAATTTGAAGGTAAAATAGATGTTCACCAAACACTTCCTGAAAGAGATACCAAAATTAAAACTCCAAGGAATATTTGACTAAATTTCAGATCTATCACACCAAGGAAAAAATATTACATGCAGCCAGAAAAAAAAAAATACTGAGAAACCACAATCAGGTCTACCCAGGACCTAGCAACTTCCTCCTTAAAGGATCAAAGGGCCTGCAATCTGATATTCCAAAAGGCAAAGGAACTTGGGATGCGACAAGAATAAACTACCCTGCTAAACTGAACATTTTCTTTCAGAGAAGAAATCTTTTTCAATGAAACAGATGAATTTCATTCAATTCTGATGAAAAGACCAGAGCTAAACAAACAACAACAACAAAAAATTACCTCCAAATATAGAACTGAAGAGAAGCATACAAAGATAAAAAGAAAAGAACTCTTGAGAATTGTATTTCTGGTATAGGTATATAAAGAGAGTGCATTCTCATTTGATTTTACTGTTATAATATAAAAAAGAAACTAGAAGTGAAAAGGGGAATGTACAGGAAAAAGGGGAAAGTGGAGGTAAACTGAGGGAAATTACATCTTAAAAGGAGGCAAAGAAAACCTATTATACCAAGGAAAGAAGGGAGGGGGATGAATATTATATGAATCTTACACTCATCAGATTTGACTAAAAGAGAAAATATTAGACATATTTGGTTTCACCCAGAAACTTCTCTCACTTAATAGAAAAATGGAAGGGAAAAGAGGAAAAGGGAAGTGGTAGGTTAAATAGAAGGGAAAACAGAAATAGTAGGGGAAAGGTTTAAAGAAGGGGGAAGAATTCTAAAAGAATAGTTTGAGGCAATCAGTACTCATAAATAAAATACTGAGGAGGAGGGAAAAAGGAAAAGGAAAGAGAAAAGTATAATTTGGGGTTAATAAGATGGTAGGAAGTACAGAATTAATAGTTTTAACCATAAATTGGAATGGGGGGAACTCTCCCATAAAGCATAAGCAGATTCTGGATTAAAAGCCAGAATCCTACAATATGTTGTTTACAAGAAACATTTAAAGCAGACCGATGCATATGGAGTAAAAGTAAAAGGCTGGAGCAGAATCTATTATCCTTTAGGTGAAGTTAAAAAAAGCAGGGGAAGCCATCCTGATCTCATATTAAGGAAAAACAAATATTGATCTAATTCAAAGAGATAAGGAAGAAAACCATATCTTGCTAAAGGGTATCATAGATAATGAAGCAATATCAATACTAAACATATACATACTAAGTGGTATATCATCTAAATTCCTAAAGGAAAAGCTAAAAGAGCTGCAAGAAGAAATAAATACCAAAACTATAATAGTGGGAGATCTCAACCTTGCTCTCTCAGAACTAGACAAATTAAACCCCAAAATAAATAAGAAAGAAGTTAAAGAGGCAAATAGAATATGAGAAAATTTAGGTATGATAGATCTTTGGAGAAAATTGAATGGAGACAGAAAGGGGTATACTTTCTTTTCAGCAGTTCATGGAACCTATACAAAAACTGACTATATATTAGGACATAAAGACCTCAAATTTAGAAAGGCAGAAATAGTAAATGCATTTTTTCATATCATGATACAACTAAATTCCATGCAATTAAAGGCCAGAGGGAAGTAGAACTAAAAGTAATTGAAAACTAAATAATCTCATCCTAAACAATGAATGGGTAAAATATCTAATCAAAGACACAATTAGTAATTTCATCCAAGAGAATAACAATAATGAGACAACATATCAAAATTTGTGGGATGCAACCAAAGGAGTAATAAGGGGAAATTTTATATCTCTAGATGCTTATTTGTGTAAAATAAAGAGAAGATAAATGAATTGGTCTTGCAACTAAAAAAGCTAGAATAAGAACAAATCAAAAACCCCCAAATACCAAACTTGAAATTCTAAAAATTAAAGGAGAAATTAATAAAATTGAAAGAAAAAAACTACTGATTTAAGAAATAAAATTAAGAGTTGGTTTTATGGAAAAAAACCTACAAAATAGATATAGTGTTAGTTAATTTGATTAGAAAAAGGAAAGAGGAAAATCAAAATTTTAGTCTCAAAAATGAAAAGGGAGAAAAGTCCACTAATGAAGAGGAAATAAGAGCATTAATTAGGAGTTACTTTGCCCAACTTTATGCCAATAAATTTGACAATCTAAGTGAAATGGAGGAATACCTAAAATATAGATAGATAGATAGATAGATAGATAGATAGATAGATAGATAGATAGATAGATAGATTGCCCAGATTAACAGAAGAGGAAATAAATTACCTAAATAGCCCCACTTTAAAAAAAAGAAATAAACAAACTATTAATCAACTCCCTAAGAAAAAATCCCCAGGACCAGATGGGTTTACATGTGAATTCTGCGAAAAATTTCAAAAACAATGAATTCCAATATTATAAAAACTATTTGAAAAAATAGGGAATGAAGGACTCCTACCAAATTCCTTTTATGACACAGACATGGTAGTGAAACCTAAACCAGGGAGGACAAAAACAGAGAAAGAAAAATATAAACCAATCTCCCCAATGAATATTGATGTAAAAATCTTAAAATATTAGCAAAGAGATTACAGAAAATCATCCCCATGATAATATAACATTACCAAGTAGAATTTATACCAGGTATGCAGGGCTGGTCTAATATTAGGACAACTATTAGCAGAATTGACTATATCAATAACCAAATGAACAAAAAGAAATGATTATCTCAATATATGCAGAAAAAAGTATTTGATAAAATCTAATACCCATTCCTATTAAAAACACTAGAGAGTATAGGAATAAATGGACTTTTCCTTAAAATAGTCAGTAGCATCTATTTAAAACCGTCAGCAAGCATCATATATAATGGGGATAAACTGGAACCATTCTCAATAAGATCAGGGGAGAAACAAGATTGCCCACTATCACCATTATTATTTAATATCATATTAGAAATATTAGCTTTGACAATAAAAGAAGAAAAAGATATTAAATTAATTAGAATAAGTAACAAAGAAACCAAATTATCACTCTGTTGCAAATGGAACAGAAGGTTGTGCAGGGGTCAGTATTGAAATATTACCTATGCATATGTTTTATAAATAAAAAGCTCTAATAAAATTTTTAAAATAAAAAAATAAATATCTCAGGGGTTGATTCAGGATGATCCCTGTTCTGCCCTAAGTCTTCTTGATTTTTCACCCATCTATGTTTCCCCTGAGGAGCAAATTTGTGTTATTTATGGGGGAAATCAGGAGAGCTTGAAATTTATCAATCCACTCAGGCATTTTCCCAGAATCCTCCACTTTATTTTTTTTATTCTGAATAAAATAAATAACATTGTAAAATGGAATAGAGACATGTTGAATGACTTGTGTCAATATCAGTATACTGAGACACGCTGTGAGGCTTATATGAATAGGTTAAATCATTCTGGAAAATATTTTGGACTTATACACAAAAAGTTACTAGAAAGAGTACACATGCCCTTTGATGCAGCTTATACTACTACCATGACTGTACTCACAAACTATAATGAGGAGAAGAAAAAGTCCTTACAATACAGAAATATTAAATCACCTCCTTTTTATGTTGAAGAGAAAAAACAAATTAGAAATGAAGATGGTCAACAACTGAAAACTGAAAAATAAGTTGTGCTATGTGAATTTATAGGAATGCTAATGTGCTAAAATGTATAGCTGACTTAAAAAATTGAAGACTTATGTAGAATGAAGAGAAAGATAAATGGAACCAGAAGGACAATTCATACTATGATATCAATGTTATAGCAAACAAATAATTCTGAAGACTTTTATAAATTAATGAAGAATTAAATTGGTAGAACCAAAAGAACACTTTATATAATAACACAACAATACAACATTTTAAAAGCTGTTAAGAAATATGATCAATACATTATACTATTCTGGATTGGTCCATTATTTCAGAGGAACAACGATATACCATATTTATTTCAAAAACATTATAAATTTAGGTTGTAGAATGAGACTTAATTTTATTAACCCATTGAGGGAATTTGTGTGCTTAATTATTCATATATATTACAATAATTTTTTTATTTTATTTTTTTCCCAATGGAATGTAGAGCAGGAGTGAGAAACAATAGTTTTTTATGTTTTTTTTTTTTTTTACAATGTGATTTAGACAGAGAGGAGTTGTTACAGATCCAATATGTTGTATTAACTTTCATATGATGTCATCAAATTATTAGTTTAATAACTTTTAATTTGTAAGAAAAGACCTTCTTGAAGGAAAAATAATCTGTAAATGGATATAGTATGAATGTAAAATAAGTTAACAAAACTTAATTGTTCTCTGAATTTTACTTCCAACATAAAATGAAATTACTAACATACAATATGATTATACAATGACAGTTAAAATTGAAAGTATTAAAATACTAATCAAGTTTAATGACCACTTCTATTATGCCATCAAAATGAACAGATACTTCTTTTTTGGTATAAATTATCTTTCAGAGATTCTATTTTGTAGGTTGGGAGGTTTGTTGTTTTCTTGTTTTGGAATAATAGAATTGTATATTATTGGGAAGCATCTGTTGTTTCAAAGAATTATAAAGAATTTGTCTAGTGTTTTTTTTTTTCCTATACAATGAGAGGAATGTATTACATTGCCTCTTAGAAAACTACCAGTTGTATACTAAGTACTGTGACTTCAGATTAAGCCAACTCAACATCTCTTCTCTGTCTTTTCTTCTTTCTTTTGCTTAGTTGAATTCTCAGCTCAGAGCATTCTGAATGGAAGAGTTTTCAGCCTTGAAGACCAAACATCATAGATTTTTTTTCAGTCTGTTTGGCCAGCACTTTGGAGAGTGCCATAATAGTCCACAAGATTGTTTTCTTTTGTTTTGGACCTCCAGTGATTTCTAAAAATCCAAGCCAATCAATAATGTCTTAATTCAGGTTTAGCAAATGAATCAAATTATACCTTTGAGAAATGAAAGAGGATTTCAAGCTGAACTTTTTTTTAATAAAAAATCTTTTTTATGAGTCTAAAATAATCATGCCTTTGCCCTTGTTGGAAGGAAATAACTTCTTTGAACAATAATGATGATCATTTGAAAATGTTTAAAATAAATAAACACCTGCATTTTAAAACTGCTCTTGTAATGACCAAGGAAAGTTAAACAACACAACTGGAAAACTTTTTGTCTCTCTTTTAAAAAAGATACTACTTGTGAAAAGCAATGTACTACATTTCCTGTTGTTCTTTAATGGGTTTTCCTGTCAACTAGGTGATCTTAGGTCTCTAACTATAGAACTATTAAGTACTCATTAAGTAACTCATTAAGAAGTAAAAGAGCCAGAAAGTTCACTTTCTTCTGAAGTGGTATAATTTTGCCATTACTAATTTTTTTAATTCTTTTGCCTCACTAAAGATGTTAAATGTGTCTACAATCCATAATGTAAAATCAGGAACGAATTGATTATTTTGATACTTTATGTGAAAGAAACATGGCAGCTGATTTTTTTGTACATTTCACAGGAATCAGATGGTATGGCTAGAAATGAATTTCTTAAAGAGCACAGAGGCTGAATTCTTTTTTTTTTTTTTTCAACAATGGCCTCCTCATTAAATGTTTCACATTTAAAAGTCTCACATAATGGTCTGTATCTTTATAGAACAAGTTTTCAATAAATTTCAGTGTAGAAAGGGAATTGGATTTTCAGTGAGAACATCTGATTTTCAGTCCTGATTATCTTATTGACTCTGTGAAAAAGAGAGAGACCTCAGTTTCTTCAAATGTAAAATGAAGGAGTGAGATAAGGTGACTTCTTAACTTACTTCCTTCTCTATGAAACTATCCACTCTTTAAAAACCATTATAAGACATATATTAAATCTAGAATTGGGAGTTAATGTGGTCTATTGAAATGAAAATGGAGAAAGGGAAGATTTATATAATATCCTGTGATAGGGACAATTGGTATTTCTATTCATGAAATATTTCTTCAGCATTATTTCAAAAACTAGTATTCTCCTATATAAGTCAGCTCTATTAGGATTCTTATTGCTTTTGAAGGACATTCATGAACTCTTAGACTGTCAGAGCTGAAAAGTGTATTATTGATTTTTCATTCTAATGCTTTCTTTCCAAGGTAAGGAAACTGAGCCTCCCCAAGAAATGAAGTGAAATTCGGGTCACTGTTTGAGACCAAAGGATCAAACTGTTCAAAGAGTCTTATGTTTGCATTGCTATAAATGCATGGATTTGTCTTTTAAATTATAGGAGGCTGGGAAGTGAACAGTGGTAGAAGAATGGACTGGGAGTAATCGGATGTTAACTTTCTCCAATGAAAGCATGCTCCCTCCCAAAGCAAGAGTTTTCATTACTCATTGTTTTACAATCTTCAAAGAGAATAAGTATTCTGGGAATCATTATCTGCCATATATATGTGGAATTTCTCCTGGATTCTGCTTCTTCCCTGAGAGAGTCAGGACAAAAAAAAACAAGGGGTAAAACCCTGGCATACCAAAATTATTTGGCTGTCTTTCAAAGTTTCCTAGGTAACTATTGACAGAATAAAAAACAAAACATAACACAAACAAAACAACCAAACCATATTGTCCTTCCTAAGCCACATGTTTAACATAGGTTTGTTTTTTTCCATCCCATCTTGAGTCTTACTGCCTCTCTGAATAACCACTGGCTCATTACATAAAATTAAATACTATAGGAACTGAAAGTTGATTAATGAGATGAGAAAAATTAATATTTTGATAGTATGACCCTATTTCATTGGCTGAGAGGCAAAGCCTTCAGCCTTCAAAAGATTTAATAAACCGGAATTTTCTCTATCTTCCACCCCTCTGATATCTCTAATTAGGAGTACAAGTATGGTTTTGAAAGGAAAATTGCTTCCCTAATTCAAACAGTAGAAGCTTTAGTTTTTGTGAGTCAATTTAACTATTTCCCATCAAATGCTAATACCACCATGAATAGCAAATAGGAAGTAAACCCTTTTTTTTCAAGCCAAAAAAAAAAAAAAAAAAAAAAAAAAAAAAAAAAAAAAAAAAGAAAAGAAAAGAAAAGAGAGAGAATTTGATGAACATCACAATCAATTTTATCTTAAACCGGTAACAAGGATCTGTGCATGAATGCAGCACAGTGCTGTCCCTTCCCACCTTGCCTAGATGGTAGCAAATACTGGATTGGATTAGTTGGGTAGAAAGGGTTGCCCTCAGTTCCTCCTTTAGAACCAATTTGCTTTCTACCGAGCCTCCATCTTAGGAATAATTCTAACCAGATCCCAGAAGGTTAAAGAGGAACAAATTGTGCATTCATTTTTAATTTTTAAAAAGCCCTATAACTGATAATAATTTATAATTGTGACCTTGCTTATATATCTTCCTTTTCCCTAAAGGCTACTGGTATAATGGGAAAATCATTATTCTACTACACTGACTTATTTGCTTGCTTGCCATTTTACTTGTGGCAAAAGTAATTCAACTCTCCTGCCTGTTTTCTTCTTTTGTAAAGAAGGGCTAATAGTACTTTTCATCAATTGACTCAAAAGGTTGAAGATTAAATGAGATAACATATAACTATATAATAAAGCTTCCTATAATGTAAGGTATTATTAATATCACAAGGTGTATTGGTTAAGAATATTCTTGGTTCTGTAAGGATTTTTTAATCCTTTCTAGTCTTAAAATAGTTTAATAAAAATCAAAAAACTTTGATCCTTCCCAGTCTAGAAATAGAATATATTGTGAGCTAAATTAAAATTTCATTTTATGAATTAGCTATTTTCATTTTGCCTTAAATTCATACAGATAATTTAGAAAGCAGGTGTTCAAAAAGTGAACACACACACACACACACACATATACCATTAAAAAGCTCATTGAAAACAAAAAGACAAGTTCAATGAGGTAGTTTAGTGGAGGAAAATAGTCACCCAGAAATGAAAGGCAGAGCTCCAAAATTTGCATGTGGGAGAAAATGGTCAACACAAAAGAAAAATGCAAGTTGATCCTATATCCTTTTCCTCAGAGGTACATATGCATGTGAGTATGTGTGTGTATCTGCACATGCATATATGCATAAATGCACAAGTCAAATTCTACAATTAAATAAGTCTATGAGGGGGGGAGTTCAGCAAGGACTAGAATCTATAGTGTGAGGAATTGTTGAGCCTTTTATTTTCCCCTGAGGCAATTGGGGTAAAGTGACTTGCCTAGGGTCACACAGTTAGGAAGTGTTAAGTGTCTGAGGCCAGATTTGAACTCAGGTCCTCTTGACTTCAGGGCTGGTGCTCTATCCACTGTGCCACTTAGCTGTCCCTATTTCAGAGCTCTGTTAACTGTTGGCTACCCAGTTTTGGTTTCCACATTCATCCAACTCTCACTTGTGGTTCCAAGAAGAGATAGTATGTCCAGTGTTCACACCCTGGTAAACAATTGGCACATAATCTAAACCAGGTTTGATATAAACAAGAGCCTTAAAAATTGTCACTGAGTTAGGAGTCTATGTAAGGATTCTACCCTAAGCAAGTATAAATTTTCCATGGTGTTATTGGTGAATGAGAGCAATTTGTTTCAGTGGATATGAAGGGAAGGGAACTAAAGCCAGCACCGAAGATGCTTGGAGCTTGGTCAAGCATCATAAATACACCGGGGGCCCTCAACAGTCATTTTGAGTTCTCAGGAAGTGAGAGTGAAGCTGATTACTTTCTGCAACTCTGCCTCACTTATATTCAAATCACATTCAAATCAAGACATCATCCTTAAGTCATTGGTCCTCTTCAAACATGAAGTTTCAACAACAAAAACAACAATAGAGTTAAAAGTTTCTTTATTGGGTCCTAGACTTGTGACCCAAATTTTAAAGCTTCTTTATATTTCATCATGAAGTTTTCAGAAAATCTCGCCACTAAACAAATGTAAAAAAGTTTTCTCCAATTAACAATCACCTATAAACTTGTAGACTTGAAATTTACAGCACGAATTAAATACAAAATAAAATGAAACTGAAATAATAAAATTAATAATATCTGACATTTATATTACACTCATATATGCAATTTTATGTAAAACTCAAAATATTCCTCTTACCCCCCCAAAAAAAATTAGC
Organism: Sminthopsis crassicaudata; assembly: GCF_048593235.1. NCBI lineage: Eukaryota > Metazoa > Chordata > Mammalia > Dasyuromorphia > Dasyuridae > Sminthopsis > Sminthopsis crassicaudata. The sequence continues at coordinate 4,383,749 of NC_133622.1, read as the reverse complement.
ACCTAGTAAAGTTGAAAATTTCTGGTAATAATACTAGAATTATCAGAGGTGTTTTTGAATTTCATTATTTCTAACTCCATTCCAATACTATCAACTATAACATATAGACTTTTCTTTAAAATTTGTCTTTTAGATTCTTAAATGTTAATAAGTACTCAGGAACTAGTTTCATGATTAAGGAAAAAATAAAGGAAGAAATAGTTATAAAATATAATCTCTTGGTAAATTAAATTAGTATTTTTTTCACTAGGGATTCCTATTATAAAGTTAATTTCTAATACTAATGTCAAGTCTTAGTGGTTTAGCTCTTCTATTTCTTTTATGACATCTTTCTCTTGAAACAAAACCTTGGAATCATGTTAAAGCTAGAAAGGTTTTTAGAAATCATTTTATTATTGAAACAATTTTAATTATAAGCACTTTAGGATTTGAAGAATAAGTATAAAATGCATAAATGCAATTCTCAAGGGGAAATAAAATAAGAAATACGTAAAATAACTGAGATAAATGAGTTATTTTAAAGAGGTGGGGGGAAATTAAGTATATTTTCATATCGAATAATTAGACAAGAATTTTCTGAATACACCTAATCTTGTAGAAATATTTTAGAAGGAAAATATGATTAGCACTGACATTTTTCTCAGAAAATTCATAATTTACATTGTATTCAAGACTCCATTGAAGAGTTTAGAAAATAGTAATTTATTCATCAGAGTAGTAGGTACCTAGGTCATAAATAGTGCAAATAATGAATCCCTTGAAGTCTTCACATTATTTGAATTTGCACTGAATTTCCACTATTGTATAAGCAATTATCATATTTTACATAATTATAACTTTGAATAGTATGAAGTTAAATATGTGTCCATTTTGGGGGATTCCTGCAGCTGTGATGAATACGACACTGGAATCAGAAGTTTGATCCTAATAAGTCCTTGGCATGTATCTTAGTGATAAAAGTCAATCAAGTTTTCTAGGCCTTTTTTTTTTCTTTTCTATACAATGAAGGTGTTTGAATAGATGTTTTCTAAAATGTTGCTTAATATTTATTCTTATTTTAGAGATGAAATAAAGAAATGTCAAAGAAATGACTATCTTTGACAATGTAACAAGATAAATTCCTGCCAGAGCCAAGACTGGATTCCAAATTTCCTTCCACTCCATGAATTTCTTTATGTGCTTTCTCTTTGAAGGGCTTGCATTCTCCTATTTCATGTCTAGACAAAGGCTTGGAGGAAAAAGTCATTCAGTAGCACAGCCTCAGGCAAGAGAGGAATGATGAGAATCCCAAGGATCTTCATGCAGCTATTTTAGATGCCGTCAAGACTGGATCCTTCTCCCCTGAATCCTCATTCTGATTCTCTACCCTTTGCTTGCATTTGCCTATGGCTTCTCTTGGAAAGGTTTCTACTTTCTTAGTGACTGCAGACAAAAAAGGAAGGATATTCACCTGTTCATTACAGATAACATGTGGATGCAGCCAAGAGAGAGAAGGAAATATCTCTAGAACATTTGACAGCTTGAGTTTATAAATAAAGAAAAAAAAATCACCCTTTATTGCTGCTGGCATCTGCCATAGATCATAGTGTTGGAAGTGACCTTGGGGATGATGTCATTCCAATCATTCCTTTTGCAGAGGGGATGCTTCAGAGAATTTGTTAAGGGGCCTTCCCTAGGTCAGATAAGTAGGAAGTATCAGAATTGAGATTCAAACCCAGGTGTATTAATTCACAATTCTATGCTCTTTGCATCTACACTATATTGTCTCTTGGCTGATCTCCTGATCTCCTTCTAGCTCTGGATTATTTACAATCTGTCCTGCAGGATGTTTTAAGTCATTCTCTCCGATGCAGATCTTCTTGACCTCTGAATTGCATTACTGGCTTATCTGATATTTTTGACACTTTCAGCTGACAGCTGGTGGCAATGGTCCCCACTTAAGGGGATGGGCTGTCTAGATGCTATTAATGTCAACTCAGGAGTGCACTGCCTTGCAATGACCTTCAAGATGCTTGCTTTAAATTCACGATACCAGATAGCATTCGGGTCCCTGTTTTCTTGAATCTCCTCCTTTGTATTACTTAGAATGAATGTGATCAATCAAATTTCCTGAAATGCCTCATGTTTTATTATTATTTATAGTCAACATTTATATACAGTGGTGCCTTTGCTCCCAAGAATCTTTAACATGTAATTTACAACTTCAAATTGAAAATGTAGTTCAAGGGAATAAACAGAAGAGTGAAAGTGGATGTAGAGGAGGAGGTAAGGGGAAAGACACAAGGCAGATAAAGTAGATAAGGGCAAATGAAAGTACATGAATAGATGTATGAGAGGAATACAGAAGAAAGCCTGCTCCTTTGTCTCTGCTTTATCCCTACCACTGCATCCCCAGTCTATGGAACTGGGACACTTAAACCTTAGAGTTAAACATATAACCCTGTAGTCTTTTTTTGTAAATGTGCTCCTTAATGAAGAACATAGAAAAACTAGATATATCTGTTGATTGTCCCCTTGCCAATCACTGCCCCAACACTATGTCCTGACTCTGTCTTGTATATACCATAAAGAGGAATAACCACTAGACAGGAAACACTTTTCACACCACATTACAGGGAGAGATCACTTTTACTTCACTCTTCTTTTTAGGTCATCATAATATTTTGTCTTAGTACTGGAAAAGCTCTAAGACTTCCCTCATGTGGAGGTCAGGGAATTTCTTCTTTCCCTTCGCTCTCCTTTCTGATTGCTACTCTGGTGAGTGTTCTCAAATGGTTATAAAAGAACATGTGTTTGTCTAGCAGAGCATGAGATAGACCTCCAAGATTTCAGCACCCTCTTCTAATTGGTATTTCTTTCCCTGAGCAAAGGGTTGGATTGAAGGATGAATTCAGCATGATGGATGAATGGAGAAGAACCTTTCAAGCCTCGTGACTGCCTTAGGAGCTTCTGGGCAGCTCTAGCCCTATTGGAGAGCTTCTCCTTGAGATAATTATGAGACTTTTAGAACAGAAGTGTGAAGTGACAAGAGAATGAGACATAAATGTTAGCCTAGCCAGAAGATAAGAACCTAGAATAATTCTTTAGACAGAAAATCTGAGGGAAAAGGGAAACATGTATTTATACTTAGAATATTGCACTAATATTTTAAATCTTTGTCAATGTGCACTTGTGAATCTTTTTTGTTAAAATTTTCTTGTGGCAAAGGAAAACAGTATTCTGTATATAATGTTTACATATATATTATCTTTCTAGAATGAACTCTGCTGATGTCCTTAGGAGAAACTTTAGACATGATTCAAATATAAGTAATAATGATACAATAGTATGTAATTATTTGAAATACTGTTTTTTTTCCTATCAGTTTCTCTCAGTGTTATGTATGAGAAATGTTCATAAGTTTCTTGGGCTTATTTTTTTTTATCCAGTGGCTTCATTGAAACTATTCTGGACCAACAATTTTCTTAATCCTCTTGGATTTTCTAAATAAATTATATCATCTACAAGAGTTAGTTTGACCTCCTTTTTGTAGATGCCATTTTCTGGGGCAAAATGACAATGCCTGACATTATTATTGTGATTTAATATTTCCAGAAGGCTTTGAGTATTTTTTGCATTTGTTCCTCATAAAATATTACTTTTTGATGAATGAGAAAAATAAGACTCAAATATCAAAGATATGATTCAAATTCATGTCTCTCTACAGTCAAATAATAATGGTAAAAATGGAAATTCACCTTTATACTTAATGAGAAAAATTTTAATGTTTATCAATTACCAAAAAAGTTTTAGTTATTGGATTCCAAAAATACATTTTAAAATTAATTTGATTATATATTAACATAGAACTATTTTTTGTGTTTTTACCATAGACATATATTTTATGAAAGTAATTTTATGTATTTATTCTCATCAACTAAACAATCACCAATCAAAATGGTATTTGCAAAATTTTCCCCTCTTTCAAAATTTTATAGGGTAAAAGTGGAAGGGGCTGGTACCCAACCTTCTTAGATTGAATATAATTTTATTATTTTGCATAATATTTATGTATATATGTATCTTCTTCCCTATTATAGTTTACATTTCTTGAGGACAGCATTGTGTTATTTTTTTTCAGCTGTTCATTCCTACTTGATATACATGATAGTACCTAATACAAAGAAATCATTTATTAAATGCAGTTAGGAGTGTGAAGGTGAAAAAAAAAAGTATCAAGTAAAAAGTCATATATTGATCAGTAATGCCCAGAAGCACAGTTCTTAGAAATTCTCATTCAACTTTACTTTTTTGGAGTAGAGGGAGTGGGGATGAGAGGATAGAGCAGGGAATTAATGTGGAGATAGAAGAACATGTAGTTGCATCTGATGAAAAACAGAATGTTAGAGTTGGAGTCAACTCCACTAATCAACAAAATAATAAATTGACTAATCAACAAAAATTTATTAATTATTTTATGCCAAGCACAGTGCCAGGCTCTAGGGCTATAAAGATAGTCAGTAGTAATAGAGCTTCCCCTCCTTTTAATAAGATCTGAATTTAAATACTGAACCTGCTACTTATTAATTTGTTTGACTTTGTGCAAGTGACTCACACCTTCACTTATAAAATGGCCACAAAATTTTAATGTCTATTGTATCTGTTGAATTTCAAATGACACAATTATAATATATTATAATTATAATATATATATATTAATAAATTATAAAAATAAATTAATTATGATGATGAAACAACCAAACCAACCCCTATCCCCCCCCCCAAAAAAAAAAAAAGAAAAGAAAAGAAATCAAGTCCTTGGCAACAAAGGGTACTATACCATATCTTATTATTTCTCTAGTATTTTTAGGAATGAATTAAACAGGTTCACAAGCACAAAGTCACTCAACAATGATATCAGTGAGAAATAGTAAAAAGATAAGTTAAAAATTTAGCATAGGAAAAAGAATATAGTTGAGCAATCAGATTGATATAGTTAAGGAGAGACTATTGTCTTTTCTTGGAATATGTTTTGTAGTAAAAAGAAAAGTTAAAAGGAATAATTATGATTGAATCAAGCCAAACAGCTAGGAAAATGTCAAGCTTTCCTAACCTAGAGAAGGCCAGATGAAAGATGAATAATTCTAATTGTTTATTCTGATAGCTATGTATCTCTCTTTTATGGGTGTACATGTAAATATGTGTATATTTGTTTATATATATATATATATATATATATATACATATATATATATATATATATATATATATATATATATATATATATATATATATATATATATACACAGATACATACACACACACACACACACACACTGTGTGTGTGTGTATGTTATGGGCCAGAACTCTGAACTTGAAACAAAGGATTCTTACAAGGTACTAAGTCAGTGGAATTGATAGAGACAATAAATAGTTATCTAATTGAGCATGGTTCAGTATGATTGATTTAATCCTACAAGGAGATATTCAGTATGGTTCATATATGGAATTGACAGAGACAATAGTTATCTAATTGAAACTTGAAATGCCTTCTCTGACTGCTGACAAAAGGTCTGAAAACACCATAAAAGGAGATAATCATGCCCTCCCTGATGTTTCAGGAAGGGAGATTAAAACACCAAAGGAAATGGGAAATCAAATCAAATTATTGGGTTTCTGAAGAGGCGAAGGGGCTCACTTGAAAAGTACATAAATCCAAGGATCCAAAAGCACTGGATGAAAAAGATGAAGAATCAGATAAGAATGGAGTTAAGTACAATTCTGAGTGTGGAACTTTAGGGAAGAAGCCATGAGGGTGTTCCCCATTCCCTGACCTACTTCCCTCAATTAACCCTTCATGGGTAGAGAAAGAAGGAGGAAGAGAAGGGGCAGTGACACAATCAGCACCACCTATAAGGCAGCCTATGACAACATTACAAAAGGCACTGGTTAAGGCTAAGAAAGAAGGACAGGATATATCTGATTTAAAAATAAATGCATATCCAGTGATTGAAGAGCTTGACTCTTCAGGTCAGCAAAAGAGAAGATATACTCCTTTTGATCTAGAAAAAAATTAAGGACTAAGGGTCTCATTCTTAAAACATCCATCAATATGGGAGGTATTACACATAATTACATAAATTACATAAGTACATAGTAACATAACACAGGCTAGTAATGATATAATAAATAACATGAAGCAACAGGAATTATACATGTCCATAAGTTCTAGAAATAGTCCAAAAGGAATCTATTGTCCATTACTTCATGTACCAAGAATCCAATAATTCCTGCAAGTTTTGAAGTCCTGCAATAGTCTCATCTTGTGTTAGGCAATCCAATGATTCCTGTGGATTTTTGTTCTTAGGTCTTCTACTTTGTTTTGAGGTTTTTCTCTTTTTCTGTCTCTCTTTAGGTGGTCTTTGTCACCCATATGTTTCCTTTTCCAACTATAGAAATGCAAACAAACAAACCCTTTCTCCTAAGCAGTTGACCTATCTAGTCCCTTCTATTTACCACTTTCTAAAATTCTTTTCATCACCTGGCAATTACATTGAAGCTGCTTGCACTGGACATTGCCCTTCTGTTGGGTTAAAAAAAAAGCCTGTATTCTCCCCAATTATAATCCCTTCCTGCTATCTGATTGCTTTTCTTCTGATTGATCATGTAATTCCTTTCTGCCATCTGATTGCCTTTTCGCTGATTGATCATGTCTTAATACTGAATTTCTAAAGACTCTAGGTGTAACCTTGGCTGCCATCATGCCCCACCTGGGGCCCTGAAGCTGGGACCCACTTCTCATTTCCCTGGGTCAGTCTACATTCTGAGGCCCAGTGGAAACCTCAGTTGCATTTTGGACATAGGGTTTTGGGTCTTTTCTCACCCTGTCCTCTCACTCTATCTTTATACCTACATTGGGCTCTCAGCTGTCCTATTTTTCCACACTGAAAATATCGATTACTCTCTCTGAAAGTCCCTTGCCAAGAGGAACCCTGTCTTTCCATGTTCACCATAGTCTGGGTATAATAATCATTTATGCCCACTGTGGCACAGCATCTTATGATCTCCTCTAAAGGAGCATCTTGATGTAGACCCCATATAATTCTTCTGCAAACCTCATTGGCATTTTCCTTAGCCAGTTGTCTTATCATAATTCTTGTAACTGCATTTTCTCCAATAGTTCTTGTGACAGCTGTTTGTAAATGTCCCACAAAATCCACAAAAGGTTCATTGGGACCTTGCTCTATATTTTGTGAAGCCTTCACCTCAATCTTTTCCTGGAAGGAAACCCCAAGGTTTTATTGCAGCAGTAGCAATTTGTACATAAGCTTCTATGGGGTAATTAGTCTGTGCTGAATTGTCTGTGTACTGACCTTCACCTGCTAGTTGGTCAAAGGTGACTTGTATGTTGACTCTAGATTGCCTGTTTCATTAGGCTTGAATCCTACATAATTCATTATATTCAAAAAGTCACAAGTTTTGTCCATGTTCTAAACATGTCCTTGCTATAGATTTCCAATCACTAGGGGTTAAGATTTCATAAGCCAAATTATCTAGTAACATCTTAACATAAGATGATGTTAACTCCATAAAGAGTGCAACCCTTTTTCAAAGCTTTTGCAATTATGGTTGTGCCACAAACAAACAAACATAAACAGATAATGGACCTTCATATACTTCTAAACATTTTGCACACTTTTGTGCACAGCATAAGATTTTACACACTACTGGATTACCTTTTAATCTTCAAGGTTAGGCAATAGTAGAGAAGACACTCCTCCAAAAACAAAAGAAAGGGGGAGCCACAGGCAATCCTAGAGAACTTATAAATTTAGCTCTTTATACAATTAATTTTTAAAATTTTTGATAAATATGCACTGGCTCCAGCACATAGGTTGTATAACCCAAGAGAAAGTCAGTGTCCTTTGTGAACAGCTCCACTATCTTTAGATAATCGCCAAGTGATGTGGAGAGATCTAGAAAGTGGTGAATGGAAGGGACCAGATAGGTTAACTGCTTGGGGAAGAGGGTTTGCTTGTATTTCTACAGATGGAGAAAGAATCAGATGGGTGCCAATGAACCATATTCGCCTTGTCCACTGGAGACAGAAAAAAGAGAAAAAAACCTCAAAACAAAGGAGAAGACCTAAAAAAATATGTGACACTGAAAGAGCATAGCTGATAATGAGACTGTTAAAGAACTTTAAACCAGCAGGAATCATTGGATTCCCTGAGATGAAAAATTGTAGATAAAACTGTTGCTGGACTTAAAAACCATCAGAAATCATTGGATTTCCTAACGCATAATAACACTATTGCAGGACTTCAAAACTTGCAGGAATTATTGGATTCCTGGCACATGAACTAATGGACAATAGGTTCCTTTTGGACTATTTCTAGGACTTATGGACATGTATAATACTTCATGTTGATTCATGTTATTTATTACATCACTACTAGCCTGTGTTATGTTACTATGTGCTTATGTAACTTATGTAATTATGGTAATACCTCTCATATTGATGGATTTATGTATATCCAAAGAGTTTTAAGAGTGAGCCCTTTCAGAAATCCACTAATCTGATTTGATTTCCCATTTCCTCTGGTATTTTCCTCTCCCTTTCTGAAATGTCAGTAGGAGTGTGATCTCCTCCTTTTATGGTGTTTTCACCCCTTTTTTGAGCAGTCAGGGAATTTGTTCTCCTTGAGAAGTCAGGGAGGGCATGACCACCTATGTTCTAAAACAAAAGAAAGTGGAAGATGTTATGGGTCGGAACTCTTAACTTGAAACAAGGATTTTTACAAGGTACTAAGTCAGTGGAATTGATAGAGACAATAGTTATCTAATTTAGTATGGTTCATTACGCTTGATTTAATCCTACAAGGAGATGCTAGGGGCCAGAACTTGAAACAAGATACTAAGTGGAATTGAGGAGACAATGGTTAAATCTAGTTTATCATTGATTTAATCCTACAACATGGTTATATATATATATGTATGTATATATATATGTATGTACATATGTACATATATATGTATGTATATATATATGTATGTACATATGTACATATATATGTATGTATATATGTATGTATATATATACATATGTATGTATATATATGTATGTATATACATATATATGTATATATACACATATATGCATCATGTAGGTTTGCATATATATACACATTATACGCATTATATCTGCATTATACACATTATACACATTATATCTAAATCCTTATCTATTCATCTATTTCCTATCTATATTTTACATAGGTATTCATAACTTTGAGGAGATATAACAGTTTATGAGAAGAGCAATGGATCTATTAAATAGAACAATATTTTCTATAAATGAAAATTAAAAAAAAAAAAACATTACAAGCAGACTTACTAATCAGGAACCAAGACAATAACACTTTGTTATTTGGGGATGTGCATTTCCTTCTCTGTACCTTAGTTTCCTCATTTGTAAAATGAGGAGGTTGGTCTGTGTGATATTTTTCCAGATTCAAATTCTAGGATGATTCAAAAATCAAAACAAACCTACAAACAAGTATGGTGCTTATATTGAGCATTAGAAGGCCAAGGGTAAAGATGAAAAGATTTCATAGAAATATCCTTCTTTCCCTCTGCTTCACCCCCAACTGCCGCCATTTTTTTTTACCACTTGTTATGAGAAAAACAATCAAATCAACATTATCATTGCTATTAGAAAGGACATATAAGTTATTTCTCAGACCAAAACCTCTCTCTAGCTACTACTTCTTGAATGTATTGCCTCCACTTATTAGAATGGGTTACAATTGTTTTTTATGTAAAATCTAGCATACTGCTTGACACAAAATTGCTTAATAAAATATTCTCCACTTATTCATTCATCCTTACTCAAACTATTTCTTACTTCAATTTCATCATTAACATAATGTCCAATATTCACTTGCTGCTCCATTTTGACTTTGCATTTCCAATTGCCAAAACAGGGTAATGGACACTTAGGTTATACTGAAAGAAATATAGTGCCTGTGTTGTGAGAGGTAACTATCATTGTTTCATTGAACTTTTCCATCTTTAAACACATGAAGAATTTTCAATTCAGTTTGGGATACCTTGTTTCAAGGGAGTCATGAGAAAGCTGAAATGTATCCTGAAAAAAAATTTTAGATTATTGGCTGATTCAGAACCAAGTTATATGGAGAATAGATAAATGATCTTAGGTTGGTTGCCTGAACTCAGAGCAAATTTAGATATGACAGCTGTATTTATTAGCTATGTAAAAGGTTCTTAAATGGAAAATGATTGTCATTCATCATTTTCATTAAAGAGGGCACAATCATGAACAATTTGAAGAGTTTACAAGAAAGAATCTTTTTAGCTCAATAAAAGGAAGACAATTGTAATAATTAGAGCTATCCAAAATTCAATTGATAGGCTTCAGAACATGCTGAGTTGTGCTTCACTTTCAAATAGTGGCTACATGGTTAGATTGAAACAACTTCAAAAATTCCTTCTCAATTTGAGATTTTTTTTTTCCTATTTATGATTCCTTAACAGGTTTTATATTATCATTGGATTTACAAGAGCCTTTTGAAATAATCTAGTCAAAATCATATGAAGAAATTGAGGTTTAAAGTTCTGAAGCAAATTTCCTAAGATGACATGAAATAAGATAATAATTGTGAAGTGTTTAATATAGTGCCTGGTTTATAATAGGTGTTTAATAAATGTTTATTTCCTTGCTCCCTTTCTTCCTCCTTCTCTTTCCTTCCTCTTTCCTTCATTCCTTATCTCTCTTCCTTACTTTTCTTGTTACTTTCTTCTTTTATTCCATGACCAGGACTATTGGAAACTCCAATATTGTCCTATGATTCTAACAATCCTAGAGTAACAGATGCAACACTAGGATGTTATAGGAGTAAAATGTTACATCTCATCCTTCCATGCACCAGAAAGGAATACAAAACTGCTTAAGACTCTCCTCTGAGCACAATATATATTCAACAAAAATCATTATGTTCATTGACTATAATAGTGTCTGAATTATAGCGCCAATATGAATAACCCTGAAGCATGATCTAAGGTCTATGAAAAACACCACATAACGTCACAACAGGCTGCCACTGGGGTCTCTTTTTTCAATTAAAATGGTATTCTTAAGTAGAGAATTTAGTGGTAATCATTTGTCTTCAAATAATGCAAGGGGAAAATAGACTTTAACAAGGGAAAAAGTACTTAAATCATGCAAGTGTGAACCTGAGTTTTCCAAAAGCAAAATGGCTAAATTGGTTTCAAAATATGAGGAAAGACTTATATTGTTTACTATGAAGCATATCACTTTCCATTCTATTCTCTAGCTTTAGTTCACATTTGTTTTTCATACACTAAGTCCCTTTCAAATTGGGTTCTTTTTATTTCTCTAAGAGCATTATATCTTCCACCTCAGTGCCTTCACATAAGATGACCCTCATGTCTGAAATATTCTCCCTCTTTACCTATGCTTCTTAAAATACTTGGTTTCATAGAAGAGCCCAAGATGGTGGAATAAAGGGAAGGATTTGCCCAAGGTCTCTCTGAAATCTCTTCAAGTACTTTTAAATAATGTCTAAACAAATTTTTGAGCACCAGAACACACACAAAAAACAGTGGAGCAAATTTCTAGCCAAAGAAGACTTGGAGAGTAGGCAGGAGAGGTGTGTTGCACTAAGAAAGGGGTTCAAAAACTGTTGCATCACTGCCAGCAAAACAGGAAATCTCTTTAGTAGCCCTGAAAAAGGACTCTGTTGCTTTAGTACACTTGAATTTAGCTTAGCAGTGGACCAGGGTCCCTCCTCACAGTTCTAAAGCAGAAAAGAATGTTTTTGGTTACTTCTTCAAATAATTGGAAACTTATAAATTCCTGGACAGATCTATAAATACAGCTGCACAAAACCCCTGAAGTTTGGGACATTGCATCCTACATCCTGGCAACAGAGCTCTACTTTAACAAAGAGTTAAAATTCAAGTAATATGCTGGAGAAATGATCAAACAACAGAAAAAAAAAATCTGACCATAGAAAGTTACTATGGTAACAAGGAAGAGAAAATACACACTCAGAAGAAGATAACAAAGTCATAGCTTTTACATTCAAAGCCTCTAAAAATTATGTATTGGTCTCAGGCCATGGAAGAGCTCAAAAGTGATTTTGAAAGTCATGTAAAACAGGGGAAAAAATTGAGAAGAGAAATGAGGGGGGCAGAACCAAGATGGCGGAGAAGATACACACAAATCTGTAAGCTCCCTTCTTCCCTCATTACCAATTAGTTAAATCAGCCTCAAAAATAATGCTGGACTGATAGAAACCACAAGGATTGGAAGCACAACATACCAGCTGAAGAGAATCTGGAATTTCAACAGAAAAAGTCAGTTCCGAGAGGAGGAAGAAAAAAGGCCAGCACAGACAGGGTTAGGTGCTAGCACACTGTGCCAATCAGGGTGGTGAGAACTCTGGGATCAGAGAAGCCACTGAGATAGAGGAATCTGGCACAGGCTGTTAGCTCTTCTCTGCTTATAAAACAGCAGCTCAAAAGAGAAATCAAGCCACTTTAAAATATAAAGCCAGATACTAGAACCACCCCAATCCGGAAGTGACTTAACAGATCTCAGCATGGCTGTGCAGCCACTTTCTGCTGTCCAGGCTTCACCTTGGGGTAGTTAAGAGCCTGAACAGCGGGGACACAGCCTGAGGCAATATCTAATCTACATAGTGCCGGGCTTGGCCAGAGGCTGTAGAACTCTGCCAGAAGTCCCAGAGAAGCGGAACCTTTGAAATAGGGACCACGGTTTCCGGGCAGACACTTCCAGTTTGAGCACAGGGACTTTTCACATCAGCTGCTAATATCCACACCCCACAGAACGCATTGGCTGGGCTTTGTATTGCCTTTACTGTTCAGCCTTAAACCTCAGGGAAGTCACTAGGATACACAATGGGGTCTTTCACTGGGCAACCCTCACAGCGCAATCTTACTAATCACCTCTGAGACACTTCCAGGGAGGGGGAGGGGAACTCTTTCCCAGGGCTATCTCTTAGCTCAGACACAGGAGCTGCTGCATCCATCTGGTCTGGGAGTTAGCTGGTAAAGAAATAAATAAATAAACTTCTTACTCCAAGGACAGACCCCAAAAGATTTTTAACCATGAGTAAAAAGCTGAAGAGAACTATTGATTCCTTCTACACAGAGAAAGAGCGGGTATCCAATCCTGAGGAAATTAATAGCAGAGAATCAGCAGATAACACTCTAAAGGGGAATGATACCTGCCCCCCATCACATAACTCTCTCAAAAAGTTAAGAGAGTTTGAAGAAAAATGGGGAAAGGAAAGAGAAGCTATGATAGAGAATAACAACCTTCTGAAATTTGAGTTGGAAAAAATAAAGAATTCACAGGACATGCAGGGAAACAAAATTTGTGAATTAGAAAAGGTTAAAAAATCACAGGAAAGTAAGATTTCTGAATTAGAAAAGAAAAAATTCTCAAGAAAGTAGGATTTCTGAATTGGAAAAAGAGAATAACTCTCTAAAAAATTATGGAAATGGAAAAAAAAATTCAATAGAGAAAAATAATTCATTTAAAAACTCAATTGAACATATACAAAAAGAACTAAAAAATGTGAAGGAAGAAAATAACTCATTAAAAATCAGGACGGAACAAATAGAAATGAATGATTCATTGAGAACCCAAGAATCAGTTAAACAAAAGAAAAAAAATGAAAAGCTGGAGAATAACGTCAAATACTTACTGGGAAAATCTATAGACCTGAAAAATAGATCTAGGAGAGCAAATCTGGGGATCATTGAACTTCCCAAAAACTATGACCAAAAAAAGAGCCTAGATTCTATTTTACAGGAAATCATCAAAGAGAACTGTCCAGAGATGATAGAAACAGAAGGGAAAATAGATGTCTTTAAATGTTTGGTAGAATTCATATGTAAATCCATCTGGTCCTGGGAATTTTTATTTCAATGGAAGGAAAATGGAGGAAATGGGAGGGAGAATGTGTGAACTTTATTCTCATCAGAATTGCCTCAAAGAGAAAATAATACATATACCCAATATGGTTATAATATAATAATAGGAAAGTCGGAGGGGAAGGGGATATAAGAAGAGGGAGGGTGACAGAATAGTGGTTATATTTCTGGAGGATTGGTCAAAAAAAAAACTTTTGAGGAGGGACAGGGTGAAAGGAGAGAGATAAGAATAAAATGGTGGGAAATACACTTAGCAATATTAATTTTTAAAAGAATTATTAAGTAATTTTCATTGTTGAAGTCCTCATTTATCAATTAGGTAGTAACAATCAATTTTAGGGGGAAAAAAGAGACATTTGCCAGTTGATAAATGATCAAAAGGTATGAACTATGCCTAGTGGGCTAAAAACATGTATATTCTTTGCCCTAACAATATCACTGCTAGGCATAAATCCCAAAAGACCTTTCAAAAAATGAAAATTACCTATACAAAAAAATACTTATAGCAGCTCTTTTCTTATGACAAAGAATTGTAAATTGAAGAGATGCCAATCAATTGAGGAATGGCTGAATAAATTTTGATATGTGATTATAACAGAATATTTTATTGTTCTATAAGAAATGACAGGCAGAATGCTTTCAGAAAACTTAGAAAATCTTCCATGAACTCAAACAAATGAAATGTATTGTGTACAATGTAATAGCAATGTTATGGGACGATCTTCTGTGGATGACTTTGCTATTCTCAGCAATATAATGATGTAAGACTACTCTTATCCTACCCAGATGCAGGGAAAGAACTGATTGTGTCTGAAGATAGATTGAAGTATACTTTTTTTTACTTTATTTTAAAGTTTTTTTTTCTTTTGCAATATAACTTTTATGGAAATGTTTTTCATAACTTCACATATGCCTTCTCAATGTGGGGAGGGTGTGGAGAAAGGGAGAAAATCTGTAACTCAAAGTTTTGAAAATAAATGTAAAAAATATTTTTACATGTAAATGGGAAAATAAAATATTAAATAGATAATGATAAAAAAACAAAATCCTTGGCTTTCTTCAATAGTGATACAATATAGTGTTACAAATGTAAGTACAGGTAGTTGTGTTCATATAGTTCCTGACTTTGCTTTGTCAGATAAGACTCCTAAATATACTATATTATCAACACTTATTTTATTTTATTTTTTTTAATTAAAACTTTATTTTCAAAATACATGCATGGACAATTTTCAACATTCTCCCCTGTAAAACCCTGTGCTCCAAATTTTCCCTCCTTTCTCCCCATCCCCTCCCCTAGATATCAAGTAATCCATCAACACTTATTTTAAATGGAATTTCTCTATATAACTTGCTGCTAGACTCTGTTGGTAATATATAAAAATGCTGATGATTTATGTGGGTTTGTTTTGTATTCTGTAACTTTACTAAAGTTGTGAATTATTTCTAGTATTTTTAGTAGATTTTCTAAGTATACCATCATATCATCTGCAAAGAGTGATAATTTGGTTTTCTCATTACCTACTTTAATTTCTTTAATCACTTTTCTTCTTTTATTGCCAAAGATAATATTTCTAATCCAATATTGAATAGAAATGGTGATAATGGGCAATCTTGTTTCACCCTGATCATATTGGGAATAGTTCTAGTTTATCTCCATTACATATGATGCTTGCTGATGGTTTTAGATAAATGCTACTGATCATTGTAAGGAAAACTTCATTTGCTCCTATACTCTGTGGTGCTTTTAAGAGGAATGGATGTTGGATTTTATCACATGCTTTTTCTGCATCTATTCAGATAATCATATGATTTTTGTTATTTTGGGGTTACTGATATAGTCAATTATACTAACAGTTTTCCTAATATTGAACTAGCCCTGCATTCCTGATATAAATCCTACTTGATCATATTGTATTATCCT
Source organism: Sminthopsis crassicaudata (assembly GCF_048593235.1). Lineage (NCBI taxonomy): Eukaryota > Metazoa > Chordata > Mammalia > Dasyuromorphia > Dasyuridae > Sminthopsis > Sminthopsis crassicaudata. The sequence goes on along the minus strand of NC_133622.1, from coordinate 4,367,839 downwards.
GGGGATGACTTTCTCTAATCTCTTTGCTAATATTTTCTTTAAGATTTTTGCATTAATATTCATTAGGGAAATTGTTCTATAATTTTCTTTCTGTTTTCCTCCTACCTGATTTAGGTATCGGCACCAGATCTGTGTCATAAAAATAATTTGGTAGGAGTCCTTCTTTCCCTATTTTTTCTGAATAGTTTCCCTAGTATTGTAATTAATTGTTCTTTAAATGTTTGGTAGAATTCACATGTAAATTCATCTGGGCTCCAAATTCTTTATGGCATATATAAGATGTTTGTAATTCATATCTTCTAAGTAGAAAGTATTCTCCTTTAGGACACAGACTTTTCATGATGTTTTGTAGAGCTTATATGTCTATACATAGAAAACTTTGTTCAATTAAATAAGGCATTTATGGAAAATTTGGCCTGCAATCTAGAAATATTTTGCTTTACTTCTAGGCAATCTGAATTGAACTAAAGTTAAACCATTAGACTGACACTGTACTTCTACTTACATGGCATTCATTGTTATCTTTCTTAATGAATTTCTAGGAGAGACATTTTACTAAGCTTTATAGCTTATAAGCTTCATTTTTTCAGATATCTCTTTTGGAAATGGTCAAGTATTCTTATCAATACTCAAGTTGCTTCTACTTACACACTGGTATCTGAACACAAGGAGCTCACATGAGGTATCCTCATACTAATTTATTCTAAGTTTTTAAATTATCTTTATAATTTGTTTAATCTAAGGCACTGATCTGTAAAATGCTCTGAGCTAACTTGTCATTTTAATTCAGTTAAATTCTCTTCAATGTAACAAGCATTTATTAAACCCTAAAAGAGGCAAAAAAAAAAAAAAAACTACATAAAAAACCCCATACCAAGATAATGTGCAAAACCCTGTTTTCATGAAGATAACAATACTATGCAGAGATGGTTTTGATCTTTTAATGTGCTGGTACCCCACCTAAATTATATTGTATCTACTAATTTTGTTTTCTATGTTTAGATTTCTTTAAACATGTTAGTTTTGTCTCAAAATTGTAAATTCCTGAAAACAACAGATTTTTCTCTATATTCTCTCAATCTGACAAATTATAGATGATTAATAGTATTTGTGGAATCAAAAAATAAATAAGTGAAAATAAATTAATGGGCTACAAAGTCAAATATGACAGGAAATGGTACGATACAAAGAATTTGAGTACAAAAAGAGGTAGGGGATGAAAACGTAACTCATTGATCCTAGAGAGAAAGATAATAGAAAGATAGGTTAAAGGAACAGAAATTTAAATACCCACTGTGTTAAGCACTTTAGAACTGTCCTTTTATCTAATTAAAAGAAAAAAGAAGAGATCTATGTCAGGGATACAAAGAAGATTTTGATTTTGTTGCTCCCTGAATCTTGTTTCCAGGAGTTGTCCTAGCAAGAATGCAAACAAATTCAAGTCTAGAAACTCTTCCCTACCTTTGTCAGAACAACTACGAGGAAAAGATATGCTACTGAGCTAAAGAATAATATGCCAAATGGCTAGAAATAGGCTTGCTACTAGACAGACTTCATAGTAAAATCAGTCACCAGGAAGGGAAGGGAACAAGCATTTAAGAGCTATGTTTCAGGTAGTGTCCTAAATTCTTACAAATATTATTTCATATGATATTCACAAAAATCCTGGAAGGCAAGTACAATGATTGCCCTCAATTTACAATTAAGGGAATTGAAATCAACAGAGAGATAATGTAACTTTTCTGTGATCACATAGCTAGAGTCTGAGGCTAGATCTTATTGGGATCATTGGATTCCCTAACATATAAGGACTTTCAGTGATCTGAATACAGGTCTTCTTGACTTCAGACCCTTCACTCTATTCCCTATACTATAAAGCTTCCAGGAGACAGGTGGCTCCCAATAATCACTTTTTTCAGCATTTAGTACAGTGTCTGGCACATTGTAGACTATTAATAAAGGTCTGTTGATTGATTGACTTTAAATTCCTGAGTTCAATGGGATTTTCCAAGATATTCTAATTTACTAGGATAAATTCATGAATCAGGCAAAATAAATTAAATATACCTTAGGAAAATGTTGATTTTTAAAAAGAACACTAGTCTAGGAACTTTAGTCACAAATATTATATCAACCAGTTGTGAGGTTGGAAAAATCAATGTTCTGTCCATTGTGGACCTCAGTATTCTGTGAAATAAACAAGGACTCATGATTCCTATTTTTCCTATGCCTATTAAGTTTTTATTAAGCATTTCTAATGGCAAACCATTACATATGAATTTGCACTCAGAAAATGTAAAAGAAAGCAAACAAAAATGATATTAGTTGTTTATAAATGCCTTTAGGGTACCAATAAGTTCCTTCCTCCTTGTGCTAATGTAGAGTCAGAAGAAAACCAAGGCAACACTGAAGTATACTCCCTCTCATCCCCCCATGCAAACCCCCTGCTTCTCAGGAGGTTTACTGGGAATGGTCTTTCCTTCTTAATAATTTTAGCTAACTTAAAGCTTTTATTTAAAAGCTGGAGGGAGTGATAAAATCCCTCAGCCATCTTGGAATAAATTCCCTATATGGTAACATTATACTTTAACCAATGCTTTTCAAGGACTTTTCATCTTTATTCCAAAGCCCTCCACTGAGAATGACTGATAGATTAAGTACTTTATAATTTACTTCAACTGGAATAGAATGACTTGATAGAATACATAAATATCAATTAACAGAACGCTTACATATAAAATAATTACATAATCTTGTTATAGAAATCTCCAGCATTATTTCCTTTTAAAAAAAATTATAATGGTATTTTGAACACAATGTGAATATAACCTCCATTCAAAAAATGCCACAGAAGAAACCAGAGCTTCCTCCAACTTAATAATATTTTATTATTTTCCAATTACATGTGAAAATAGTTTTTAACATCACTTTTATGAGATTTTGATATCCAATTTTTTCTCCCTCCCCAACCCCTCTGCTTCCTCCTTTCCAAGAAAGTAAGTAATGAGATATCGGTCATACATATACAATCATATTAAACATATTTCCACATTAGTCATTAATCCACATTAAGCAAGAATTAGAACAAAAGGGGGAAATTAGAAAGAAAAGAACATGAAAAGAGTATGTTTCTATCTGTATTCAATCCCTATAGTTCTTTTTCTCAATGTGGATGACATTTTCCATCATTAGTCTTTTGGAATTGATTTGATTCTTGTATTGCTGAGAGGAGCTAAGTCTACCATAATTAATCACTACACAATGTTGTTGCTACTCTAAACAATGCATGTCTGGTTCTACTTACTTCAAATATATCTTTCCAGGTTTTTATGAAATCTATCTGTTCATTATTTATTTGTTTGCTTATTTATTTTTGTTTTTATTTATTTATTTTGCTCACAAAATTGGGGTTAAGTAACCTACACAGGGTCACACAGCTAGGAAGCGTTAAGTGTCTGAGGTCAGATTTGAACTCAGGTCCTCCTGACCTCAAGTCTGGGTGCTCTATCCATTGCACCACCTAGCTGTCCCTCATTTGTTCTTATAAATAATAGTATTGCAATTCTCCAATTTATGGGTAATTCCTAATTCTTTATCACCACACAAGAAGAGCTACTATAAGTATTTTTACACATATATGTCCTTTTCCATTTTTTTTTATGATCTCTAGGATGCAGACCTACTAGAGATATTGCAGGATAAAAAAGGCATATGTATTTTGACCATCTTTTGGACATGGTTCCAAATCACTCTCCAGAATGCTTGGATCAGTTCATAATTCCACCTGTAATGCATTGTGTCCTAATTTTCCCACATCTTCTCCAATATATACCACTTTCCTTTTCTGCCATATTAACTTAATCTGATAGGTTAAAGTGGTACCTCAGAGATGCTTCAATTTGCATTTTTCTAATCAATAGTAATTTAAAGCATTTTTTAATCTGACTATAAATAGCTTTAATTTCTTCATCTGAAAGTTGTCTATTCATATCTTTTGACCATGTATCATTTAGAGAATGACTTTTGTTTTTATAAATTTGAGTCAGTTTTCTATATATTTTAGAAATGTGTCCTTTATCAAAAAATACTTGCTATAAAATATATATTTCCAGCTTTCTGGTTTTCTTCTAGTCTTGGTTGGCTTGACTTTGAGCAAAAACTTTGTTTTTTTATTTAATACAATAAAAATTATTCATTTTGTATTCCATAGTATTCTCTATCTCCTGCTTGGTCTTACATTCTTCCCTTCTTTATAGATCTGATCATAAACTGTTCCTTACTTTAGGCTGATTTCAGAGAAACCCGGAGAAACTTACATGAACTGATGCTAAGTGAGGTGAGAAGAACCAAGAGAATAATGTACACAGCAACAAGAAGATTATGTTCTGATCAACTCTGATGGAAATGGTTCTTTTCAACAATTAGGTGATTTGGTCCAATTCTAATAGATTTGTGATGGAGAAAGCCATCTGCATCCAGAGAGAGGCCTATTGTGACTGAATAGGGATCACAACACAGTATTTTCACTTTTGTTCTTATTTGCTTGCTTGCTTAATTTTTTCTCATTTTCTTCCTTTTGATCCTTGATTTTTCTTGTGCAAAATAATATATGTGGAAATATATTTAGAAGAATTGCATATTTAACCTCTGTTGGACTATTTGCTGTCTAGGGGAAGGTATAGATGGGAAGGGAAGAAGAAAACCTTGGAACACAAGATTTTGAAAGAATAAAAGTTGAATACTATCTTTACATGTATTTTAGAAAATAAAAACCTATTATTCCTTTAAAATACTCTATTCATTGCTCTCCTATTTTGCTTATGGCATTATATCTCAGTCGTGTCCTCACTTTTTCTTATTTTAGATATGACATAGATAGACTACCTTCATTTGCATCTTTTTTCATCACTTCCCTTGGTATTCTTGCTCTTTTGTTCTTCCTGATGAGTTTTGCTATTAGTTTTTCTAGATCTTTAAGATATTTTGGTAATTGAATTAATATGGAACTGAAAAAGTAAATTAATCTAGGTGGAATTCTCCTTTTATTACATTAGCTCAGCCTACCTCGGAGCAATTGATATATTTCCCAACTGAATGGCATGAGACTGATTCATATCCCCCTTTAAGTTTTTGTTTATAGACATTTTATCCTCTTCCAAGTTGGTGTTTTGATGTTCCCTATAACCACAACAGCTTTCTATGTCTCCAAGGTTCTTTTTTGTTTCTTGCTCACTTTTTTGGCCTATTTCATGACTTTGAAAGTTGAGCTCTGTTCTAGGGGTGCAAAGAAATTATCCCAGGTTTCTTGCACTTGAGGCTAAGGGGCCGCAGGTGCTGGTGGCTTGCTCACTGCACTGGGGTAGCTCTGCCTGCCAGGCCTCTTGTTATCTGCTTTCCAGGCCTGGTGATCCACCTTCTATGTTGGGGCTAGAGTCCACTGCTTCCCTGCTCTGCCACTGACCTATTGAGCCAGACCAGAGAGGACTTTCCTTGTTGATTTATGCTGTGTTTAAGAGCCTCCTGCTGACTTGCCTATACACTGTCAGGGCTAGCCGGTGCTCCCTTTTTATCCAAGTGAGCCAGACCTTTCCTAAAGTCCTACTAAGTCATCTTAAACTGGAAAATTGCCTCGCTCTATTTATAAGTTTTGGATTCCAGGACCTCTTCATTTAACATAGTTTCTGAGAAAAACTGGGATAAGCTCAGGCAATTTCCTAGGTTCTCTCCACAATCTTGATCCTACAGTCAGAACTTTTAAAACTTTTATAAAAGAACTTTTAAGCACTTGTGGCAAATTCTAATATGTGTATCTGAGCTAAATATTATGAACAATGTTAAATATTAAATTTTAATCATCCTAATTTCAAGAGGAATATTTTAAAGATAACCTACTTGCATCACGTACACAGATAATTTTTGACATTTTTAAAAAATGCAATATGATTCAATTTAATTTATGATTTTGTGTTTCTGTCTCTCTCTTTTTCACACACACACACACACACACACACACACACACACACACACACACCAGGAGATTCCCCACTCTGTGGATCATAATATGAACCTAGTGATAGAAAAGACCTGAGGTCATCTAGTCAAAATACAATTTTACATATGAGAAAAATGAAGATTGGAGAGGTTTAATGACCTGTACTACGTCACATAGTTAATTGTCATAGCTAAGACTTGAACTCAGATCAATAGCCTGTACCTTTACATTATAATTTTGCATCCACAGTGGCTGTCACAGTGTTTCCTGTATATCTATATTGAAATGGTCTCCAAGGTAAAGAAATAAAACTTTTGCTAATATTTTTACATTTTTTTAACACACACAGCTCTCAAGAGATGATTTCTTGTGCACCAGTAAAGTTGTAGGCTCAAATTGGATTTTTTAAAATAGTAATTTGTCACATATGTAGTACATGAAGGCTGAGGATTGATGGGAATGCTCAAAAATTATTCTAACATGTCAAAGGGACAAATGGATTAATGTGAATTATGATTTGTGGTAGGGGATATGGTATGACTCTGCATTAACCCTGCTAAATTGAAAACTTATTTAAAGGGAAACAACATCATACCTGACTCCTGCCTACATAAACAGTTGCTGTTAAGTTCAGAGCCGCCAGAGTCTTTCTACTGTGCTTAATTTCAAGCCATTACATTTGCTTTCTTGCAATTAATACAATGAGAATTTAATGTGTATTTAGTTTACATTTTTAAGGAATATGAAATTAAATGTTCTAAAATGGGACTCTGAGTCATTAAATCATAAAGCTTGTTGCCACCTCCTACTTTTGCCAAAAAACTCAAAAATGTCCCCAATTTAATGCATGTTTTTCAATAACTAAAGAGTGTACTTCAGACAATGGAAGAATATAAAATCATCTCTATTATTTCGAATGCTTTCATTTCAAAGACGTGCTCAGGATTTGATACTGCTGCTAAGTCAAATTGCATTATATAAAGGTTATGGGTGGCAGGACAGCAGGGATTAGCAGACACAGAATATTACTGAAAGAATGACCTTGTCAGAATTTAAAATTATGTATCAGGAAACAAAAGACGAATAATTGGGGTGGTTACCAAAAGATAGACATATCCTAGAGATCAGAAATTTAGGCTGCACTCTTCTGGACTTCTTTTTCAAGCCACTGAAACCTTTTCATCTTGGAACTCTCAACCTGTAAGTACCCTCTGCTCCTGATCTCCTCCCTCTGATTGGAGGATCTGTTCCGAACCTCTCTTCAAGGAAGGGGCCCTGGCTAGCCACCTGTTTCTTTTCTATTGGGCTTCATTCCTCAGAATAGAAGTCCAGCTTGCCCTTTTGTACCTTCCTTCCTCCACCTTCCAACTCAGTCTATTTCTGCTTTTTGGCTTATATTTGTATTCCCAGTCCCTAGTACAGTAGCTGACACATAGTAAGCACTTAATAAATGCTGATTGACTGATGACTGACTGACTAGTCCTTCAATGTTTAGCAGTGCAGACAAGCAAGTAGTACTTTTAAATAACTTTCAAGAAAATATTAAACTATTCCAAGCTTTTTCTAGAGGCAATATTTCTAGGATTTCTTAAGTTAAAAGTCAAGATCTCTAAGGGACAAGGCCAACATTTATAAAAGAAATTTTCATTAATGAAGCTTCTAGAAATTGTAGATAATAATCTGGACAGCATGAAGGCCACTGAAAATAGCTCATCTTTAAAAGGAAATTGTATAATTATAGACAGCTTTATTAATTTTATATTAGTCAATATTCCCAATAACTTGAGACTCAGGATTATATCACTCTTTCTTTATAAACATTCTGCTTCCATCCATTACATTATGAGAAGACAAACCTTCTTGTCTCTAATCTTAAAGGATCTTTGGAAATAATAAGATCCCAAACAAGAACCAGATAATTAAGTCATTTTAAGTTCAAGACATCAAAGGATCCTCCTCCTTGAATAGAATTTTAGAACATTCAGATAGATCTTAATTGTTTGAATCTCACTACTGTATTTGCATGCAAACTCTCTCGTTTTTCTTACCTTAAAAAGGAGGTAGAAATAATATCACAATAGTTTTTATGCTGTTAAAATGAAGGGTTTATAAATTATTTTGTAAACCATAAAGAACTGTACAAATGCTGATAGTAGTAGCTGTAGTAGTAATAATGATGATCAAAGTGATTTTCAAAGTAGTGATAATAGTAGTACTTGTAGTACTGATAGTAGTGATAATTACAGAAGCAGCAATCGGAGTAGTAGTGATTTCAGTTGGGTGGTGGTGGTGGTGATAGTAGCAGTAGTTATCATTCAGGGTTAGAATAGCACTAATAGTGAAGTGATGTTAGTTGTAATAGCAATAGTGATATTGGTAGTATTAGTAATCTTTGTAGTAATAGCAGTAGGAAATCAAAGTAGAAAGAATAATAGTAATAGCAGTAATAATATTCAAATTGGTGGTAGTAATAGAAGTTGTAATAGTATTCATAATAGCACTCATGATGCTAGTAATAATCACAGTAGAAGTAGTAGCAGCAGTAAAAGTAATAACATTAAAATAGTAATAGTATTATTTGGAGTAAAAGGAGTAGTAATAATAACAGGAGTTAAAGCAAGGGTAACAGCAATAATAGGAAGAGGAGGAAGAAGAAGAGTTGTGGGGGTAGTAATGGTGATAGATGTCCTCATAATTATCATCCTCATCTTCCTTTTCCTTCTTCCCCAACCTCTCCACCACAAAGATGATTCCTCACAAGATCTTTAATATAAGAAAGGGCTATGAACAAGAACTATCTCACATCATTGTAAATAATTATGCTGACAGTCTGTGGTGTTAGGAAGGATTCAAAACAGCTTGGACAAAATTGTTGGCTGAGCAAATTCTAGCTGAGCACTGGTTTTCTGGCTCCTCATTCCTAATCTTATTTTGTCCTTGTAAGGCTACATTTTCTGTCATTTCCTTTAGAGTTATTTACATATATTTCTTTTCAACACTGTATTAATAATAAACTTCCTTATCTTATTTTATTAAATTAGTGAATATATAGCAATAGAATATTTTATCAATATTATTCTGAGCTTTCATAGCATTATCTAGTATATCCTATTATATCATTAATCCCTGAATAAAAACTTAATATACTGTGTCTATGAAAAAATGAAACTATTTTTATCAATCAAGCAGTCATCATGCATTTACTGAGTATTCATGCTATTCCAGGCAGCAATGTTGTTATAACAAAAATCTGTTCTATTTTAGAATATTGTTTCCTAATTGTCACTTTTCCTCTCGGCCTCATCTTAGTGTAAAATAAGATTGGACCAAATGGTCTCCAAGGACTTTTTAGTTTTAATGAATTATGAGCTTCTAATTTGTTCTGTAAACACTTTTTTTCTAATTCTTGTTTTGAGAGTGAGCAAAAGATATATAGTCTTCATGAAAATGAATTGCCAAATTATCAGAGACTGTCTCCCTCTTTTTTTGGAAGCAGAGTCTAGAAGATGACAGATTGGACTGATGTGGTCCTTAAATGGAAAAGGGAAGTGAAGGGAAAGGAGCCAATATTTATTAAGAGTCTATTTTGTACCAGGCACTGTGCTATACACCTTAGAAATATTATCTCATCTGACCTTTACCACAGCTTTGGAAGATGGGTGACATTATTGTTATCTTTTTATAGTTCAGAAAACTGAGGCAGACAAAGGCTGAATAAGTTACCCAGAGTCATACAGCTCATATGTGTTTGTGGCCATCTCCAGTTATTCTGATCTATATCTTGCCACTAGATACAAGGGCTCCAGAGAAGCAGGTGAGGTTGTAGACTTTGTGCAGCCCTCCTTCACTTAAATTCAATTCACTTCCAAGGCATGGAACACCTCCCTGATGCCATGGTCCTCTTCAAGAACAAGGGACAAACCACAACAAAGCCTGAGCAACCCACACTCAAGTTTTCCTGAATCCCTTATCATAAAAGCAAGAGGGAGGCTGACGGCTTGTGATGAGGTGAAACATTCTATCTGGGTTATTTGGGAAATTGCGGGAAGAATGAACTACAGGAAGAAGAAGCTGAAAGTGAGGAGGAGACATAGCAAGCTTTTACAATGCTTCTGAGAAGATGGGAGGAGCTCAAAATGATGTGAAAACAAAAGAAGAAGGTGAAGAGAAGAATATATGAGAGCCTGAATCAAACTGGGAGAGAACTAAATGGACTGAAGGGTACTGGAGATACTGAGATGGCAAAAAGAATAATAGCAATTCACAATTCATTGGACAGGGATGGGGAGAGTGAAAGAAGATGCATGTTTTATTGTGAGGATTTTTTTTTATTGTCGAGACTTAGAAAAGGTTAGTGTTGCAAATTAAACTTAAATGTATATTCGTACGTCCTCCTACCCCCAAAAATTTTCAGATAATTAAAGACTTAGCAGAACAATTCTATATTACTCATGTCCTTTATAAATACTTCTTGAGCTCAGCAGGAGTGCAATAGAAGGCTCATAGAATGAGCCCATAATCAGATTGGAGATCTGGTGACTGAAGGCCAATAATAATTATAACAACTGTCATTTATTTAGTACTTTAACGTTTGCAAATCCTTTACATCATTATCTCACTTCAGACACATTGATTGGGTTAAAGAAGGTGAAATGTTATTTTTGAGCCACATGATTTTTAGACAAGTCACTTTCTTCCACAATTCTAACTTCCTTCTCTGTATAATGGGAATTGGCAAGTTGGTTTTAGTTGAGTCTAACTCTCTGTGAGCCCATTTGGAGATTTCTTGGCAATGATATTGGAGTGCTTTGCTATTTTCTTCTCCAGCTCACCAATCAGATGAGGCCCCGAGACAAACAAGGTGAAGTGACTTGCCCAACATCACACATCTAGGAAGTATATGAGTCAAATCTGAACTCAGGATGTGTTTCCCTGATTCTGGGTTCAACACGCTACTGACACTACCTGTTAGCCTTAAAAACAGGAATACTGTTAACCATACTACCTACTCCATAGGGGTATTTGTAATGAGAAATGTGATTATTGTGTCATAATGATCTGGAAGGAATCATATTCATTCATTATAAATCTCTTATTTTTTAGGAAATTAAAGATCTGAGTCTTGACCCACATCATGTAGGTAGAAAAGAGAATCAAACCCATATCCCATATCACCTAACACAAAAATCTATAATCTATCATTCTTTATACTTTCAAATACATGTAAAGTTATTATGAGGTTTAAAGCTATTATTATCTAGAACCTAAGAATAGCTGACAATATTTTTCGAGGAAATGGATCAAAGATGATGGGGTGAATGGAGAAAGTTGCCCAAGCTTTCCCCCAAAACTCTCCAAATGCCTTTAAATTATGACACCACACCGATTCTAGAGCACCAAAACCCATGAAAAGATGGAGTGAAACCATCTTCCAGCTTAAGCAAACTTAGAAGGTCAGCAGTTCATTAGACCTGAGTGAGACCGAAGAGCAGGTCAGCACAGGCAGGGGCAGCAAAGCCCTGGCACACCAGGAGCAGGCCTTAGGAGTCACTGAACCAGCAGCGACTTCCAGAGCTCTCAGTTCACAGATGGCATGGGGGTTAAACAACTGAGCAGAAGAAAAGGCAGGAGTCTCTCTGCTATCACTGAGGAAGGACTTTGTTGCTTTGCCCACACTCAGAACATAGTCCTGAATGGCATTTCCAGAGCATGGAGGAACATTAGCCTATCAGGGCTTGTGGCCACAGTGGAACAGGGACTCTCCACAAAGGAAAAATGATTATGGTTACTCACAGAGCAGAGCTCAAGCCAAAAGACAAATGAACACTTCTCCTGAGAGATTGTGAAAAGATCAAAAACTTACCTAGAAGGGTCTCTGAAAACAGTTGTACAAAACCCCTGAAGCTTGGGATAGTGTGCTCTCCCTCCTGAAAGCAGAAAGTCACTTTATCAAGACTCAAAATTCAAGAACCAGTCTGAAAAATAAGCAAGCAGGAAAAAATAGATCAAGGAGAAATAATTTAAGAATTATTGAACTCTCTAAAAGTTGTGACTTTTTAATAAGGGCCTAGAATTATATTTCAAGAAATTATTGTGAACAACTGCCCTGATATTCTGAAACCAGAAGGTAAAATGAAAACTAAAGAATCCACTGTTCCCTTCCTTCAAGTGAACCCAAAGAAAATTTCCAGAAACATTATAGCAAATCCCAGAGCTCTCATTTCTCAAATATACAAAAACTGTGTCACATTTATAAAAATAAGAATCATTCATCGATAAATGACTGTAAGATAAGATCAGTTTTCAAATGAAGTAATCAAAGCTATCTATCATCTTGTGAAAAAAATCCCTAACTCATTATTGATTGGAGAAATACAAATTAAAACAATTCTGAGATACTACATCCTATTTATTAGTTTGACTAATGGGATGGAAAAAGAAAATGACAAATGGTAAAAGAAATGTGGGGAAAATTAGATATTAATGTATTGTTGATGGAGTTGTGAATTGATACAACCATTCTTTGGAGCCCAATGGGTTATAAAATCATGTATTCTATTGGCCTAGCAATATCACTATTAGGTCTGTATCCCCAAAAATATTTTTTAAAAAAGGAAAAGTACCTATATGTAAAAGAGTATTTAGAGCAGTTCTTCTCTGGTGGCAAATAATTATAAATTGAGGAGCTGCCCATCAATTGGGGAAAGGCTGAACAAATTTTGGTATATGATTATGATGGAATACTATTGTGCTCTGGGAAATGATGAGCAGGATGCTCCCAGAAAAACCTGGAAAGACTTTCATGAGTTCATACAAAGTGAAAGGTAATGTATGTAAAGTAATACCAATATATAAGATAATAAGTTATGAATGACTTGGCTGTTCTCAATATGCAATAACTCAGGATAATTCTGAAGGATTTAGAATGAAATATACTATCCATATCCAGAGAAAGAACTAATGGTGTCTGAATATATATTGAAGCATAATTTTTTAAAACTTTGCTTACTTTCCTTGAGGATTGTTGTTGTTATTGTTTGACTTTTTAATGACATGATCATATTGAAAATGTTTTGCATACACATTTATAATTTATATCAAGTTGCTTGCCTTCTCAATGAGAAGGAGAGAAAAGGGGCAGGAGGAAGGGAGAGAATGTAGAACTCAAAGTTGTTTTTTTTTTAAAGAAATTTTAAAAATTGTTTTTAACATGTAACTGGGAAAAGTACTATTTTTTTTAGAATCTATATGCCTTCCATATAAGAAATACTTTAAAGAAAAATTTTGATTTTGCAAATAGAACTCTCAAAAAGAATCTGTATCATTAACATAAAGAGGGGCATTAGATTTTATCTGCTTCAATATCTGTAGTCTACAACAAAAAAAACACAGGATAGGACAATCTTACTTTACACTATAACTGTGGCTGAGGTATGTAGATTTTTCCTTCCTAGGTTTATCTTTAAAAGGAAGATTTGAAGCTGGCAGCATAGATCCTGGCATTAGTCTTTGTGTATTTTTAACCTCCATTTATAACAGTTCTCTTTTGATTCAAAGTTAATCTATGAATTTCCAAGGGAATCCATTGACATATGGATGGATAGAATTGACTCTGGGTTAGAAATCAGAAATCATTGGATTTTTCACAGTAAGGTTGTCTTTTTCAAGGTGAATTTCAGAATTGTAATACAATAAAGTTTATTTCCTCTGGTGCCAGTACGAGCTAATTTTGCAAAGCTGCTGCATGGAAAACATAAAAGAAATGTTTAAAGAAGAAAAATGTACTTAACAATAATTATTTTCTTCAATACTTGGCCGAGCAATTGTTTTATAATTTTGTGGAAAAATGTGTACATTATAAAAAAATGTTCCTTCTCTTAAGGAAATCTTCTAGTTCTTCCTATTTAGTGAAGCATATCCTGTCATAAATGCCTAGGGCAGAGGAGAAACGTGGTATTCAGATTTATTCCAAATTATAATCTAAACATGCAAATATTAAGGTCATGGGAACATAGCTGGATCTAGCTGCAAAGGACCTCAGACATCACTCAGTACAAGATCTTCATTTGATACATGGAAGAACTGAGCATTAGTGAAGACAAATGCCATTCCTATAGCCATTATCTAGTGGCAGAAGGAAGTCCAGAGATGAAGGGAAATAGAATTGGAAGACAACTTGAATAGCATCACACAGAGCTGTATTTGTTTCACTTAGTTCATATGGCTTTGACCAAATCACTTTCCTTCTCTTGTTCTCAGTTTCCTCATTTGTAAACATAATGGACAGCCTAAGTTATCAAAGTAACATTCAGTAGAATCAGTAGACTCTCAAGCTTGTCATCTTTCTGATATAATACTTCTTATTTTACTATATCAGATTAACATATTTTAAGTCTCATAAGGCTAATGTGGGTTCCATGAGAAAAATAATAAAGGTTTGATGGTGTGTGTGTGTGTGTGTGTGTGTGTGTGTGTGTGTTTATCTTGGGACTTACATTAAAATGCTAATAAATTTGGAACTAAGAAGAAATATCTATTGAGAAAGGGGTGAAAATCATCTGCCTTCATGTATTATAATAATACACATGAACTAGACCACTACGGAATAGCGTCTTAAATTATAGAGGGCAGACAAGTCTTTTTGCTTTTACCCTCCAACTTTTAATAGATGTATTTGTTGCTCTTCAGTACCTGGAGATGAAAAGAAAATACCAGACACAGGAGAGATATATTGGCTTCCAAAATGGAACTAATAACCTAAGGGTCATGGTAAAATCATATTTTAGCTATTAAAATGCCTTAAAGATAGAGTAAAACCATGTTTAGTATTCAATAACGAACACTGTATTATTTCAGGGAAGGTAAGATATTTTCACATCACGGATGAGAAATCTCCTTGAATACCATTAAAGTTACAAAGTAAGGTGGAACCAGTATGTACAGAAGAAATGTAGGACAATTTTTTTGTCTATAAATAAAAAATGTGATGTAGAAAGTGGAATTATTGATTTAGATAAAGTGAGGGAGGGAAAATATAAAATGTAAAATTTTAGCTCAAATATCTACCTAAATTTAGACAAAGTTTTTTGGTATTGTTGCCATGGTTAATTAAAGTATCAGAATATTAATCTAATTTTTCCCCTTTGTACATTATTTTTATCTTATCAATGGGTAAGATGTAGATTCAATCACCTGTGTTTCTAGGAACAACTTGAATATGTTTAAAATGGCCCAAATCCATGTTAGGTACAAGGTGATGAATCTTTGGCATCATTGTACCTCCAATAATTAAGGCTCATTGCTTAAATCAGAGAGAAACTATAATCTGTGTCAGTGCAGAAAATGCTAGAATCTAGAAAGAATGAAAATGAAATCCATTATTTAAAATATCATTGTTCATTTACAATTAACAGATGTGTTTCATTCAGCAAGTATTTATAAAATACCTACTCAGTGGGATTCAAATAGAATGAAACAATTCCTATTTTCAAGCCTACATTCTGATGATGGATCTATGTACACACACACACACACACACACACACACACACACACACACACACACATATATATATATATATATATATATATATATATATATATATATATATATATATATATATACCTCTATGATATATGTGTGCATGCAAAATAAATATAAAGAGTTTAAATAAAAAGAAACACAAGGTATTTAGAGAGATAAAGTACACACAATCTGGGGAAATAAGCAATTGGTTTGTGATGTAGAAACATCATGAAAAAGGGAGAGTCTCTCTGAGGCACAGACGAGAAGGTAGTACTTTTCAGCCATGAAGAACAGCAAGCATAAAAGGAAAGACTGCAGGATATTGGGCCTCGTGTGTGATGAACAGAAAGAGACCAGTTTGACTAAATAGTAGTATAGGAAAAAAGAATAATGTACAATAACTTGTAGAGTTGGAAAGACTCTCCTAAATAAATCCCTCCCACCAGAGGGATATTTCTTCTGCTTCTGAAATCCAAGAGTAATTAGATTTATACAGTTAAAATGACAGAATGGCATATTCCTCCCAAAGAACTTTTAATCATTAGATCTTACTGTTGAAAAAGATCTCAGAGATCACTTATGTCTAGAATCAAAAAGATCTGAGTTAAAACGTCACCTCAGACACCAACTAGATGAACTTAATCATGGTCTGATTCAATTTTCTTGATTGTAATATAAGTACTATAATAATACCTATACAGGGTTGCTATGAAAATCAAATGAGATGATATTTATAAAGTACTGAGCATACCACCTTACTCATAGTAGATACTTTTTCCTTCCCTCCTTCATTCTCTTAATACATCAAACATTTTTGAAGTTATTTTAGCAGCCACACAATACTAGTTTTTGTGTTATGTTCATAATGAAATGTTCTCCTATTTTTATAAACCTTATTGTTAAGACAAGCCTTCCTTATAAGACAATGAACACAGAACTTGAAATTGAGAGCATAATTGATTTTTGCATAACTCATAAACCATCTTCAAAAATGAAAATAAAACAAATTTCTAATAATTAAAGTTGAATTCACAAAGCAGAAGCACTGAGAAAATTTTAAAAATATCAAATATTCTTCCAAAGTTGACCTGGTGAATATTCAACTCCAACTTAGCAATGCCTTGCTCATCCAGTGACACTGCCAGTGGGGCCTTTATAGAAGTATGTTTCAGGGCCTTGGTATAAAAGTTTCCTTCCTGATACACTTTGTGACAGTGACTCCTTCTTCCCCCATATTCCATGAGATTGAAAGTATTGATTTTGTCTAGTCACTTGAATCCAAATTTAGAAGATAGGACAGGGAAGAATTGCATAGAGAAGGAGGGGCTTACATGATCAAAGGGAATAGGAATGAAAAGTCTCATTCACCTTTGAATCTGACTCTGGGAAGAACCCAATTCAAAATAAAATATGCCATGGAAGATGTTCAGACCTGGAGATCTGGGCAGGAGAAAACATGTGCTCCACAGCTGGGAAAGAGTATAAAGAGGCTAAGCCAAATGATGATAGAAGACAGAGATAAACTCCTTATAATACAAGAAAAAGGCAAAAAGACAAAAGTCCAAGAGAGAAAGATAGCATATCAGCCAAAGTCTTGGGAAGATATATAAACAAGAAAAACTATAAAGACAAAAAAAAATGAATAAGAATTCCAAAATATAGCTACAGCATAGAAACTATTCTACAATATAAGAAAGTGTACTGAAAAAGCTTAAAACAGGCAATAAATTTCACTTATTCAATAGAGATAATGGAACAGAAGAGAATCTAAATGTACTCAAAAGAGAAATTAAGCTTTTAAAAGAAGATACTTAGATGGAAATTAGGTCAAGCATAAATAGAACAAAAACAGATTAGACTTGAAAATATATGTGGGAGAAATTTATAGAAGAGAGATAACAACTTTTAAATAATAATATTTTTTTTTACAGAACCAAATGATTGAATTATAGACAATATAGGCAGAAACAGTTAAGTATTCCAGAAAAATAACAAACTTAAAATTGTGACAATTATATTAATTAATTAAATAATACCAGAGAAATGCCCATCAATTTTGAATAATAATTATTGATAATCAAATATGCAAATCACCCCCACTTTTCCACAAATACATACACAATCCAGGCTTGAAACTTCAAAGTAATCATTTATTTCATTTTAGAATTTCAGTTGCAAGTGGTATATTTTCTAAGCAGATGGGAGAAAGGTCATTAGCTACGGTAGAAAGTTAAATTGAAGAGGACTGTTCTATACCCATGAGAAATTAGAGGAAAGATTGGAATGTGATGTTTTTGTAAAGGTATTCAATATGCATCAAACAATAACATGTTTCAAAACTGAGCATGGTAATTACTGAAAAATATGGCTCTTCAACAAAAGGGAGAGTTGATTCATTTCTACAAAAGGAATCTAAGGGAAATAGAAAATTCAAGTTGTCCGTTATTAAAAATAAGAATATAAACTACCTGACAATTACCAAGAAAAAAAAAAGCAATGAAATCAGTGTGTGTGTCTATGTGTGTGTGTGTGTGTGTGTGTGTGTGTGTCTGTGGGTATGTGTGTGTGTAGTTTCTATTCTATTTAAGTAAAATACAATAATTCCATTAAGGAATAAAAGAACAAATATGAATTATCAAAAATATTTTAGAGGCCAATGATATAGGGGATCAATATATATCTAAGTTTCCAAAATATTACTTTGTCACATACACAAAAAAATCCAGCAATACCACTACCAGGAAAAAATAGGAAAAAAAAATTATTAGGTCCTCTTTCACAGAGGACTAGAAAAAAAAGGAAAAGAACCTATAGATTCTAAAAATGTTTATAGCAGGTCCCTTTGTGGTGGCAAAGAATTGGAAATTGTGAAGATAGCCATTAATCAGGGAATGGTGGGATAGTTGTAGTAAATGATCATGATGGAATACTACTGTGCTATAAGAAATGATGAGCTCAGTGATCTTAGAAAAACATTGACTTCCATGAAATAATGAAAAATGAAATGAGCAAAAACAAGAGAACAGTGTAGACGATTGTTAGGATTACAAGGTGATAACTCAGGTTGTCAAAACAATTCTCTGGCTCAGAATTCACACCTTTGGTTCAGGCCTTTGAAGGGAGTTTATGCCTTTGGACTTCTGAGGTAGAGTTTATATATTTAAAGGAGTTTACACCTTTAAAAGGAGCAAGTTCATTGGCTGTAGGAGTTCTCACAAGCCCCGTTGAGTTCTTATAGCCCAATCTCTGCAAGGATAAAAGAGGGCATCATTGGGTCTGGAGGGTAGTCGGACTGGGAGATTGAGTTTAGTCGGTGGTCTGGAAGGAGAGTCTAGGCTGGGAGAAGAACAAGAATTCCCAGGAGAACTTCAGGGAAGCTCAAGAAGATTCAGAGCCAGGATTCAGGAAGAAAAGGATTCGAGATTCTACCTTGGCTCTAGCTGGAGGCTCCAGAAGCCTCTCAAGAAACCTGCTCACAGAGGAAAAGATTTTACAGAAAAGAGTTCTCCTCCCAGAGAAGGATTTCAACTGAGAGACAACAAAACTTTACAGACAGTAACAGCAATATTGTTTTAAGAAAAACTTTGAGTAAGTCATTTTGACTATTGGAAATACTGAAATTGGCTACAAAGGACCTGTGAGAAAGAACTGATAAATAGAAGGTTTAGAATGATTTTTTCATACATATATGCATATATAGTTATATGTAGATATACATACATGCACACATATTTATGTCTTTATTGAATACTCAATGTAGCCTCTGAAGTTGAGCTAGAACAAAGTTTGGATGAATTCTTTGTTTTTAAGTTAATTTTGGCCTAATAATTAACACCAAGAAAACACAGGTACTCCATGAGCCTGCACCACATCATCCATATGCAACACTCATTACAGAAAATGCAGAAGTTTTGAATATCATGGATAAATCCACTTACCTTGGTAGTGTAATTTCCAGGGATGTCCACATAGATAATGACATCGTCACTAACATTCTCAGAGCTAGCTCAGTGTTGAAAGGCTCGAAAGGAAAGTGTGGGAGAGAAAAGGTATTAGAAGAAACTAGAGGTCTAGCGAGCTGTTGTGTGATCTCATTGTTATGTGCTTGTGAAACCTGGAGCGTGTACCAGTGTCATGCCAGGAAAATGAATCTTTTTCTATGAATTGTCTTAGGAAGATTCTGAAGATCAAGTGGCAGGCTACGATAGCAGACACTTGAGTCCTTTGTACAACTAGATATCAGGGCATCCAAACTCTACAGGGCAATTCCATTGGCCGGGCCACATTGTTTGAATGACAAATGTAAGCTTGCCGAAAAGACAGTTTTATGGAGAACTCATACTGGGCAAGTTTTCACACTATGGTCAGAAAAAAAAATAAAAGAATACTCTTAAGAACTTTCTAATCAATTGTATAACATGGGAGACACTGGCACAGAACCACCCAGCATAGTGTGCCTTCATCAGAGAAGGTGCCCAAAATTTGGGCTTTGAATTAGCCCAAAGGAAATGCAAGTTGTGCTAAATGACAGAAGTCTTCCCCCAATGTTCATATGGAATATCTGTGCCTAATCTAAGCATTCTGAGCTCATATAGATCTGATGAGCCACAGTAGGACACAATGTAACTTGACTCTAACACAGCAATGTCATTTTGTCAAGAACAAAGGACAACAACCAACCAAACATTTGTGTCTAATGGTAACTCACTAACCCTCTCTATGGCAGAATATAGGAAGAAAAGAAAAAAAAAAAGTGAAAGTTACATGATAACTTTATTATGCATAATATACATATATGTGTGTGTCAAGTCATATTAAAAATACTTGCATTTTCATGTCCAATCATGCTTCCCCCTCCTATTTTACTAGGTTTCAGAAATGCTTGATTTCTTTCTTAGTTTTAGAAAAAATAATTTTTTAACAAAATATAAAATGACAACAATTGTAAGTGATCAATGTTTCTCTCTCAGAGTTGGATAAATTAAGCAGAAGGGTAAGCCTAAAAGGATAATATAAAACAATATAGTGCTACATAAATAATATGTGAAAATACATAATATCACATGCATGCAAATATTAATGCAATACGCTTCTCATCGTATCACATGGTCTATTTACAAAAACATGAATTGTTCAATGGTATAGAGAAATAAAACAAGAAATATAAAAGAGAAATACATAAAGCTCATGGGGAAATACAAAGCAAAAGAAGACAATATTATTTTGAATAGTAAATGGATCGAGTAGAAATATTCAATAGCTATTAAAGTTTAAAACTGCACTATCACTTTTGGGGATAGTCTTCATATTTTAAGGTTCACTATCATTAAGTTGACTTTATACAAAGATTGTTCAATATTATAACATAATGATTTCAATTTAACATTTTAAAATAATAAAAATTATTAATATGAATATATTAATGGATATATAGAAGCCCTTGAATATATGGTATATGCTTCATTAAAATGCTAAAAATATTGACAGGGAAGGGCCATTTTATTTTAAACTAAAATCTTAACATTATTTGCAAGTGACAAGAATTCAAAATTTTAATAATAAATTTATGATTAGAGCATAGGTATCCACTCTCCTTAAAATCATTTTTATCTAGTTCTAGGAATGAAGGCTAAAATAAGCAAAAATCAAAAGAAAATATCTTGTATGTGACAAGGTTGTTTACAAAGAAAACAATAGAGAATTGTCAAAGAAATTAATTTTAAATCAGTAACAATTTAAGTGTAGTATGTATATATATATATATATTTGCATATATACACACATACACATAAATACATATGTGGAGATACATAAATACATATATACATATACCTAAACACATATGCACACCCACACATTTGTGTGTGTGTCCAAAAATAGCATTAGCACTTCAAACTGCAATAGCAAAATTGAAGAAAAAATTATTGAAAAAGAAATATAATTCAAATAACTATAAAGTACATGAAATATGAGCCAAGTTATCAAAATAAACTAGAAGTTTATGTAAATTCAATTTTTAAAATCTCTTTTTAGAAAAGGAATACAAACAATAACAAAAATATTCAGTGCTTGTGGTTAGCTCTTGCCGTCATAATAAAAATGATGCTACCACCAGCTTTACAATTACCAAAGGGATATTTTATACAACTATTCAAAAATAATAGCATAATTCATTCTAAGCAACAAATGCTTTAGGATCCTAATGTTTTTTGATCCATTTGTTCTTTTCCTCTGATTTTTTTTTCTTCTTGGAACTGAAGTTTTAGGGAAGGAACAAAGTCAGACATAGTTCTCTCTCTCCTTATTAGTGACCATCAAATTATTTTGACACCATTTGTGCAGAAAGAGTCTACCCATGTATTCACTTCCTCTAGTTGGCTAGTTCCTTCCAGAATCTTCATTTAAGGAAAAACCCAAACCCTTCTAGTCACATGTTCAATACTCTACAGAAGATATTCTGAACTCTCTAGCCTTTTATTTCTATCACTTCCTCATCCTGATATTTAGATTTTTATTAGATCTCATTAGAATACAATATATTTGAGGACAGTACTATCTTTGTGCTATTTGTCTTCTCAGGACCAACCAATAGTGGCTTCAATACAGTGAGCAATGGATATATGCTTATTACTTTGTTGACTTAAGGGGAATAAAGAAAAATAGAAGAATTATAGGAGAAGTAGCTTGTGTAGATCTTGAATTACTTTTTAAAGATAGGAGATAGTTAAGTGAATCACTTAGACAATGAAAAAGAATCAAATGAAATTAAACTCAGTAGACTTGTATTCAATAATACCAAGAACATAAACATTTGGAAGGGTACCATACTCATTAATAGCTTCTGGGAAAACTGGAAAACAGTTTGTGAAAACAGATATTTATATTAATATCTATATATCATATACACAAACACATATATATTTTATATATACACATGCTTTATATAGAAATTAGAAGTCATATTCCATAGATAATTCTAAGGCAAACATTTTTAATCAAGGAATAGATGTGAAAATTTAAATAATTTCAGTTACAAAATATATAAAAGTCTTTGAATAAATAAAAATCAGTGGAGCCATGAAATAAAAAGTGACTTTCAACTAAAAGATAAGAAGTCTTTGTAATAAAATAGCACTAATGTTTGATAGCCAATATTTATAGGCATTTAACAGAAATATATGACCCAGAGCCATTAGCAAAAGATAAACGCTCAAAAGATATGAATAGTTTTCAAAAGAATCCCAAATGATTAACAACCATATATATCAAGGATTGCCTTGTTACTAATAAGAGAAATATGAATTAAATATCTCCTTTAATTTACCTCACATCTAGGAAATTGGCACATACAGAGAGAGACAAAGACAGAGAGAGTGAGATAATGTTGAAAGGGCCCCAAGATTACAGGTATACCTTTTGACTCAGATTCCATTATTATTCACTTTCCCCAAGGATGTGAAAAACACAAGGAACAAAAGAAAATTATATACATATACACCAAGATATTTGTAGGAACCCTTTATGTGCCAGCAAAGAACCGGGAAATGTCTAAAGAAACTATGATATATGAATTGTTTTCCTTATATCCTTCTTTTCTAGTCCTTTCCCTTTGGCACTCACATTTCTTCAGTACCCTTTGTCCTTTTGCTTAGAGCATTTAAAGGACAGTCACCAATTTCTCAATCTCTATTTAAGGAGAGAATAGAAGGTAGATATCTTCCCCTTTTCCTATCCAACTGAACTTCTTTAATTTCTCCATCAAATCCCTAAGCAGAATATTTCCCCATCTTCCCCTTGTCCTTTTCAGAGTATATGACTGGGGAAAGGGGGCAGACAGGAATAGGAGCGGTCTTCCCTAGTTAGATAAGAAGCTCCTTAAGGGAGTGGATTGTCTATTATTTTGGTATGTGTCTATATGGGTCAGCTTTATGAACAAATTCCAACATCCAGTAAACATTTAATGAATACTTATTGACCTTTTTTTTTGTTTCTTTTTTATTATCTTTTTTTCCCTTTTTTTTCTTTCCCTTTATTTTCTTTTCAAAAGACCTGTGATTTAATTAGTAAGGGTAATTCTCCATGAGGAAATCCTCTCTTAATGCAAATTGACATTCACCAAATCAGCAGCTAGTCTGAAATTTATAGTTCACAATGTTGCTTAAGACACAGAGAAATTAAATTCCCAGGATCACACAGACAATATGGGTAAGAGGTAGTTATCTTCCCTCCTAACTTCGAGACCTGTGATTATGACATTTCTCATGTATTTTTGTTGAAAAAAAAAAAAAAAAGAATTTCTAGAAATGTAGGAAACTATGAAATGCTGGGGAGTGAAATAAGTAGACCAAGAAAAAATTAAGAAATTAAGTAAATCATAAACAAAAAGAATACAAAAGTTAATTTGAATACTATATATTTTTCATGTTCTATCTTGATTCTAGAACAGAGATGATAATATAATTGATTCCTTTCAAGACATGGGGAAAGTCATACATACTACTTATACTTCTTGTACTGGCTAGTTTTTTTTTTCTTGGCTGCTTTATTTATTTACTTATTATTTTAATAAGAAATAATTTATATCCATAAAGAGCTATAAAACCATATATACCCTTTGCAATATTACTAATTTATCTGTATCCAAAAAGAAATTTAAGAATAAAAAAAATAAGAATAAAAAAAGTACAAAAATATTTATAGCAACTTTTTTTCTGGGGACAAAGAACTAGAAATTGAGGGAATGTCTACCAATTAGAGAATGGCTGAACAAATTTTAGAATGTGATTACAATGAAATGCTATCATGCTCTAAGAAATGTACCTGAGAAACTTGAGACTTACATGACTTGATTCAAAATGAAATGAACTGTTTATAAAGTAACAGCAATATTGTTAAAATGATCAGCTGCAAATATCTTAGCTGTTTTCAGCAGTACATGATTGAAGGCAACTCTAAAGGATTTATGATGAAAAATCAAATCCCCCCAAAAAACTGATGGTGTCTGAATAAAGATTGAAGCCTTCTTTTTTAATTTCTTTTTTTTGAGATGCTTTTTATCCTATAGTTTGTTTCACAACATGGCTAATATAATAGAAATATTTTGCTTGACTACACATGTATAACCAATATCAAATTGCTTGCCTTTTTAAGGAGGGAAGATTGGGGAGAGAGGGAGAGAATTTGTAATACAAAATTTTAAAAATTAATACTAAAGTTGTTTTATGTGTAAATATCAATTAAAAGTAAATTAAATTTCATTGTTGTGGTATGGTTAGGGATACATCAGTAAATGACTATGATATATGACAAACTATCAATAAAATTAAAAACAAATATAGGGAACTGTTCAATTTAGCTGCTAAGTCTTGGCTCATTGTTCCTTTCTGATTAATATTCTAGAATCTTGTCTCCATCAGTAAATATCCAAGTTATTCAAGATATATTGGGATCCTAAGTAAATAAGTAGGCCATCTATGTCTTCATCAATGTCCTTGATGATGATATTTGAAAGAACAAAGATAATAACAGATATCTTTAGGAATTTTTAAAAATAGAGCTCCCTCCAGATTAATATCAATTTTATTGTCAGAGCTACTTGGGCCACCAATTTTCAATCAACTAAAACTCAGATTAACTATTTTATAATTTATTCTCTAAGTTTCCCATCTTCTCAATAAACATGCTATGAAATACTGTGCCACATACTTTACTGAAATTAAAATACATTACAACTACTGAACATCCCTCCCCATCACTCTATTGAGTCTATGTTTAAAAGTATGTTACTTCAGATTATTTGATAGTAATAAAACTATGATGTTATTTCATATTATTTGATAGTAATAAAGCTATGATTACTCCTAGTAGTTACAGCTTTGTCTTCCAAGTACTTACAAACCACTTGTTTAATAATATATTCTTGATTTTTCTTTCCTCCCAAGGATTAATGTCAGGATGATTAGCCCATATTTTTCATAAATTCTTATGTTCTTCCTTTTCAAACATTGAACACGATAGTATCCTCCTTCCTCATGTACCAATCCTACTTTCAATCATTCTCAAAAATTGTAGTCAATAGTCTTCCACTCACAAATATCAATTCTTTCAGTTTCTTTGAATGTTATACTACTATGCCTTGAGATGTAAATTAATTTAAAATATTCTATTATTATTTTTAGTTATTATTTTAAAGCCCTGCTAGATTGTTCATGTATCTGTTTTGCTTTGTGCTTTCTATCTATACAAAATCCTTGAAGTTAGTGATACCGTGTTAGCTTTGTATCCTTATACTATCCAGTAAATTATGTTGCATATAAGAATAATTCAATATCTTTTCCTTTGTTTTGATTCATATCTTTATACATATACAAAATAGAAATGAATGATACAATTAAAAATTATTAACTATAATTGTCTCAGAAACTGGATGGGGGAATTAAATGTCCATAATATAATTACACTAGCAGATTGCTTTTTAAATTGACTATTAGATTTGTTTTAGAGCCAAAAATTAAGGAACCTTGAAGTTCACCTAGTTCACTTCCTACATTTTATATTCAAAGAAATTGAGATTGAAGAATAAGTGTCCATGGTCAGTACTAACTGTATATTTCTTTTGGAGACTAAGGATTATTTCTTGCACTATGGTAAGACATCCCCCAAATGATAATGTAATTCAGTGAGGAGATTAATGTACATCATCCTAGGACTATTCCCTTTAAAACTAATCTTTTAAGAGATTGTATATCATGGGTTAATTAGGAAGAGAGGACAGCTATTTTCATGTAGGATATCAAGGCAGAGTGCTATTAAACCATGCAAATTAGGGATTCTAACAGAAACCTGACAGAAAAAAAATTATAGCTGTCATTTAAACATGAAATGTAGAAGCCTTGGAAGGAAAGACACACATACACATAAACACGCACATACACACACATACACCACATATATATGTGTATATATATTATACATAATATACATATATATTTTTATATATAATATATATTATAATTATATATATTACATATATATATATATATATATATATATATATAAATCTATTTCAACACACAAGTATAAGCATACACCCATTCTGTATAATATATGTGTGTAGTTTGCCGACGAGTCACCACTGACATAGTTAGCAAGTTTCAGATCTTGGACTGCAATCTAAGGCTTTCTTGACTGATTCTAGACTAGTTCTAGACTGATTCCACACTATCTCTCATCTTAATAGCTGACTTTGGTAACTCACTTCACATTTTACAAAGTGCTGTATAATACATTACCTCATTTGAGTCTCACAACAAGCCTTTGAGGTAAAAAGAAAAAGAAAGATTTCAAAGTTATTCAAGGGGGAGAAAAAACTGTTGATGGAGCCTAATAAAAATAGGTTGTGCATCTTAGCTGGAATAATTGTAAACTATTGGATTCCCAAATACACTTCAAATTGGAAATGTCTAAAATTATGCACAGTATGTTACTGTCTGGAAGTGAGAACTGTGGGAGTGACTGTACTGGGAATAATGATAGTGAATCAATGCCAGCTTGGAGAGAGACCTCCTCCCTAAGGCAGAACCTGACAGTAATAGAGGGTATTGTCCCAAGAATAGCAAAGTGTGTCACTCCAACTGAAACTCATTAATTCTCTTTGCACCAATTGCTGAACTTCCTCGTTTTTTTTGCAAGAGAGAGCCCAGGGGCTCCTTGCCACTTTTCAGCAGAGAAAGCCACTGAGGCTTGCTTTATAAACACTTGCCTGTTTTTCCATGCTGAGGGGAGATCACTTGCTAATAAATGATGTGAGCTGCAGGATATACATGGAGTCTTGGGCACCAGTTGGCAGGAAGTTAGATGCCCATCTGGAAAGGGGGAAGCAGCAGGTAGCACTTCCATGGGGGTTAGAGGAGATTGACAAAGTGTAAATAAGTCTCACTGACAGCCAGATTTCTCCTTGGTTAGTTATACATTATTGCTGTCAGTTATAAAATGCAGCTCTTCCTTTCCTGGTTCTACTGGAAGGAGAAAGAATGGAAGGGGAAATTTAAATTCAATTTTTGGGAAGGGGAAGGGGTCAATTTATTTATTGATGGATATGTCAAAGCTGTATTGGGGGAAGAGTTTGAATACAGGCGAAAGAGAAGACTGGGATCTGTACAGGCAGAAAGATTGCAAAATTATTGACATGATCAGGAGAGTTTAGACATCACCAATCTAGTTCAACTCCCTTATTTTGTTTTGTTTTATAGATGAGGAAACTGAAAGCCAGACAAATTCAGATTAAACTCTCACAGGTTGGGTTTTAACCCGAGTCTCTTAACTCCAGAGTTAGTGCCAGCTCCTTTCTTTAAATCCAACCTCTAAAATTGGCTCCTTATTCCTTGTAGATATAATTGGATAATAATTGCAGGAGAGTGGAAAATCCAAAAGGACTTAATTATCTACCTTTGGATGCCTCAGGTCATCCCTTCTTTAAATTTAACTTGACATTGTCAGAATTCCTGGAGTGTAGACTAAGAAGGGCCCTGGGGATCCAAGGCTGGTCACACAATGAGATTGTATTCTCATCTATACACTTCTAATTGCAGAGGTTCGGCTTCTTCTTCGCTTTATTATATTGCCTTATTCCCTTTGCTGTTAGCAAAAAGGAGGTACAAGATAACAAAGAAATAAATAAATAACAGTTCTGGCAGGGTCACAAAGAAGATTTAGCAATAGTAACCAATTTCAGATAACACCTGACTTTGCCACAAGTAAATCCCCAAATGGTTTTATATTTCCAACCAGAAACCACTCTATTATTGGATATCATGTATATATCTTTTTATTTTTTTTTAATGAGTCTTGTTAGTATTCATAAGAATGAGAAAAAAAAACTTACGGAGTTGGAGAGTCAGGACATGTTTTCAATGGGGGGGTAAAATGAAAGTGACTTCTATTCAACAATAAGTCACATTTTTATGGCAAGTTACATATTATATACCACTCTGGCTTTCTATTTACCCCAATAGTAACATTTTAGGTCTCATAAAAGTCTCTTTCATTCCTGCTTCTTATGTTTTATTTCCTATATTCAGGATGTGTTGATTCTACATAATAATCTGAAGTTGAATAAGTGGCAGTAGGTGAGGTCAGACTGTAAATTATCAAGGTTCTCCTAAGTTTTTTTTATGTCCTCAGGCATTCCTTGAATTTGATTCTGGGTAAATCTAGATCTTTGTGTGAACCTGTCTTATTTTTTTATCACATAATGAAAACTATATAATTCTACGTACTTCTGTTTTTGGATTCGTTTCCAGAAACCCACTCAGAGCTAACATATCAGTGTTTGACTTTAGTAACTAGGTCATACCAGGTATCTGACATCATTGATTTTTCAATTTATACACTCTCAATTTTTTTCTGTTATTTTTACTGTTAAATCCACCCTGTTAGGACACAATTGAACACAATACAATGATGATTAAAGAGACCATATTTGTCAAACCTGATTCTGAGTGTACAAATAAATCATTATTACTTTTACCTGGATTTTAGTCATTAATTGGGGCAGAACACTCAAGACATCTTCCTTTGATGATTCTTATACTAGTGCACTCTTCTAACTAGCTGTCTGATGTACTGCACCATTTTTATGTTCCATTCTACCATCTTTCTATGAGGAAGGTAAGTAAAGGAATAGGCTGAGCAGATGGAAGGTTACATTTCTGAAAATATAATTCTCCATTATCCTAGAGGCACTGTTCCAGGACAAATAATTACCCTATCACATTAAAAGAAGGGTACAACAAGATGTTGTAAGGGTACCAACATCTTACCCCCTATACCAAGATAAGGTAAAAATGAGTATGTGGATATCATAAGCAAATTAGTAGAGTAAGCACTAGTTTATCTATCAGATGTATGGAGAACAGAATTTGTGGCCAAATAGGACATAGAGAACATTATGGAATGTAAAATGCATGTTTTTGGTTTCAAAATGAAAAGGGTTTTGCACAAATAAAGCCAATGCAGCCAAAATTAGAAGAGAAGCAGAAAGTTGGGAAATGATTTTTACAATGTTTCTGGTGCAGGCTTCATTTCTAAAATATATAGGGAAATGAGTAAAATTTATAAAAAAATACAAATTAATCCTTAATTTATGAATGTTCAAAGGATATGAATGGGCAGTTTTTAAAATAAGAAGTTGAAACTATGAAGACACATGAGAAAATGCTCTAATAAAAATGCATATTAAAACAGCTTTGAGATATCACCTCACACCTAGCTGATTAGTTAATATGACAAAAAATAAAAATGAAAAATATTGGAGAGGGTTTGGGAAAACCACAACACTAATGCACTATTGGTGGAGTGGGGAACTGAGCCAATCATTCTGGAAAACAATTTGGAACTATTAACAAAAGGCTATAAACTGCATATTCTTTGATCCAACAATACTTCCACTAGGTCTGTATCCCAGAGATCACAACAAGGGAAAGGACCTATATTTACAAAACTGTTTATAGCACCTCTCTTTATGGAGGCAAAGAATTGGAAGTCAAGAGAATGCCAATTAACTGAGAAATGGCTGAACAAATTGTGACACATGAATGTAATGAACTACTTCTGTTCCAGAAGAAATGATGAGCAAGTATATTTCAGAAAGATTTACATGAACTGATGCTGAGTGAAATCAAGATAACATTGTATATAGTAACAGCAACATTTTTCCAACAATCATCTTTGAGAGACTTTGCTTATTGGCAATGCAATGATCTAAGACAATTCAAAAAGGCTTGTGATGGAAAACGCTATCCACATTCAGAGAAAAGAACTATGGTGTCTGAATGCAGATGGAAGAATCCTATTTTACCTTTTTTGTTGTTGTTTTTTCCTTTTTGCGGCTGTTCCCTTTTGTTCCAATTCATCTTTCACAATATGACAAATGTAGAAATGAAAATGTTTAATATGATTGCACATGCATGACCTATATCAGATTGCTTGGCATCTTGAGAGATGGGAAGAGGAGAGGGAAAATAAGGAAATCAAAATCTTAGTAAATGTTGGAACTTATTTATTCATGTAACTGGAAAAAATAAAATCCTATGAAGTATGGGGGGAAAGAAGAGTACATTATTGATAATTTAAATGATTTTGTTCCTCTTGTCTTATTTTTATTTGTGTAAACTGCCTCAAAATCATTTAAGGAAGGGATGGGATATAAATTTTAAATGAAGAGGTAAAACATGCCTTTAAGGTCCACTTACATCTTATTGAAAGCAACTACTATTGACTTATCACGTAATATGTGAAATGATGCTAAATGTATAGAGATGAAAAATGGCACATTCTTCAAGGAACTTGCAACTTCACCAAAAATATACTACTTCTCTTAAAGACCCCATTGTAAAAGAACTGAGTAACATCCCTTTAAAATCTGTGCCCATATATAGAAAGTACTAAATTGTAGAGTAAGAAAAATGATAGCATGTAGGAATCTTTGGGATAAATGTAGTACCATCAGTTTTCCATTTAAAATACAATTTAATCAGGATTGAAATAATTTCTATTATATGTAAAGCATTGTTTTAAGGTATAAGATGACAAAATGAAGAATCAAACATAACATCTGCCAGATAAATATATGTGAAAATGAAATAAGGGAGGATGGAACAAATTTCTAATAATGTTCAGAGAAGACGAAACAATTGGAGAATATTAATGCTGGAGTGATGAAAGAAAGTCTGTAACTGAAAGATTTTTAAAGAAGATGATATTTGAGACTGACTTCAAAGGACAGACCAAATTTTAACAGGAAAGATTATCTCCATGCTTCGAGAATCTCCCTTTTCCAGTACATTCTTTGAAGACAAAAAACAAAAAACAAACAAAAAAAAAAAAAAAACCAAAAAACAAAAAAACCCAAAACCCCAAACCAAAACCAAAGCAAAATAAAACAAAAAACAGGAAATCATATATTTGTCTTTGAAAGCCCTTCATAATCTGTGCCTTTCCTACATTACCTGGCTTCTTACACTTTAATCTTCTGCACATACTCTGCAATCCAATGACACTTGTCTCCTTCCTTGTCCTCAAACTCCTTCCCAACTCTGCATTTTCAATGGCTGTCCTCCACACCTTAAATCATCTGCCTCATATTTGGCTTTTGTCTTCTTTTAAGTCTTAATCCGAATCTTTTCTTCCAGAGTTTTCCTTCCTTTTGAGATTATCCTAAACTTTAACATTTTTTCTTTCCCATTCAATATTCTCACTAAACAGAGATCTTATTAGTAAATCACTCAAATCATTTCTTGCCAAATTCCACTTAATGCTTTGCAACTCTTTTCTTGATTAATGCATTTCTGATATCCATGTGTGGGATTTCTGACGAGTCTAGAAACTTTGGTTCATTTCTTTATGTCAAATCACACATTCTAACTTTTGAAAAAAATATCCCCAATACAGTTTCATATAAAAGTCAATAAATCCATTTTGACTTAGTTTGTAGGATTTTGTCTAGTTCTTCAAATACTTCTCAATTTCTTGTTCTTGGAAAGAGCCATGGATACAAAAGTAAATATACTTC
Source organism: Sminthopsis crassicaudata (assembly GCF_048593235.1). Taxonomy (NCBI): domain Eukaryota; kingdom Metazoa; phylum Chordata; class Mammalia; order Dasyuromorphia; family Dasyuridae; genus Sminthopsis; species Sminthopsis crassicaudata. The sequence continues at coordinate 4,335,752 of NC_133622.1, read as the reverse complement.
CATGGTGGTAAACTAATTAACAACGCATTATGAATAGTACAACATTCAATGGTCAACTGTCATATAAAGCAATGTTTCTGGTTGACATTGAGCACAGGATGAAACTAAGTCCACCCACTCCTTTTTTCCATTCTCCAAGGAGCAATTGTGGAGTTCCAAAGAGCATCAAAATAATATATCATCCTTTAGCTTCAAATCCTTTGTAAGTGACGGCTTCACATGTTTCCAGAAGAATGTGGTTCACTTTTTCCAATAGTTTATTATTTGTATCAGATTGGAGTTTGAGAGTTAGAAGGAAATGATATGTCCTCTTATCTAACTAATTCTCAATTTCAGAAGAAGAAACAGCAAAATTATGTGGCTTGCTCAAAAACAATGGTGGCAGAGTGAGGGTTTCAAATTGGATGTTCTGACTTCGAAACAACATTCTTTCCACAACAGAAAATTAGAATCAAAATAATTAAATTAATGTTTTATGGTCCCATCTATTATGCTATTATAGGCATTTTCTTAGGACTCGTCCCTGTAATTTTGCCACTATTACTGGAGAAGCACAATTAAGACACTCTGAATTGAAAAGGCAAAAAAGTCCATTTGAATAGACATGCATACAAAATAATTTCTCTCATGGAACATATACCTTACCGAGATGTGGATGTGATAATCCTTTATATATATATATATATATATATATATATATATATGTATATATATATATATATATATATATAGAGAGAGAGAGAGAGAGAGAGAGAGAGAGAGAGAGAGAGAGAGAAGAGAGAGAAGAGAGAGGAGAGAGAGGGAGAGAGAAAGAGAGAGAGAGAGAGAGAGAGAGAGAGAGAGAGAGAGAGAGAGAGTCCTTTTATCATTGGTCCTTCCAAACTTCATTTGGAGTACTATTTTCATATAATGGTGTCATATTTTGTAATGATATTGAAAGGGGAGTATATGTGTATGTATATATATATATATATATATATATATATATATATATATATATATATATTAAGATTAATTCAGATAATTGAAAATGTTTATTCTTGAGAAGAAGTCCCCTTAAGAGGGGACATAATAACTACCATCAAGCATTGTTGTTTTCCAAGTGTGTCTGAACTTCATGACCCCATTTAGGATTTCCTTGGCAAAGATACTGGAGTGTTTTGAAATTTCCTTCCCCAATCGATCCATTTTGTCAGGAAATCATATGATAAATCACTTGTCCACTATCACTCAGCTAGAAATTATTTGAGGCTGGACTTGAAGTCAAGTCTTTCTGACTACAGGTCCAGTACTCAGATCCATTGAATTACCAGCTACCTGTGTAAACATTATCTAGAGTATTATTTGGAAGAAAGAGTGCAATAATTGTATTTTGTCCCAGAAAGTACTAAAATAAATTGGTAGAAGATGCAAAGAAAAAAAAAGTGTAGGCTTTAAATTACTACCAAAAAGTAGAAGTCCTCCTTAGAAGATCCTTGGAGATCTTCAAACAAAAGCTCGATGACCACTGGCAAAGCATATTTTAGAGAACAAAATTGGAGGAATGTGGATCGGAATAGATGGCCATTGATCATCTCCAAATTCTGAAATGTTTTTATTTTCTAATTCAATGACAGTAAGAAACCTGAAGGGGTTCTATCATGGTGAAAGAAAGGAATCTGGCAGTCTCAGATAACTTCTTAGTTGTGGGACGGCATGTGATGGGACTGATTTCAACTTTTTATAAACACTGACTTGCTTTGTAGAAAGAGTGTAAAAGATGCCATCAAGTAAGTATATAATAGAAAAAATGGACCTGCAATTTGCTAAAATGGGGAACAACTGTAATATTCTCTTGATATGCCCCAGATCCCAAGGGAACTTGAGAATGAACCCCAACTGTTATGAAGCATATAGGATGAATGAGATAAAAGTCATTCCTCTGGATTTTAATCACCATCAAATGGAGGAAATTATCCAGATTAAAGAAATTATACATCAAATGGGGGTACTAGAAAGAAAGAGAAAGCCAATTTCATTATACAGAATGAAATAACATCCTTGCCTTCAAGTACTCCATAGTACCATAAAGTAAAAATTAAAACATTTGTATATAATAAATATAATTCAGTTTAGAGTATAACATATATACAGATTAGAGTATGAAATGGTATGAAATCATATGAGGCAGAAATCACTTCCAGCTTGGGGAAGCTATTGAAGAACTGACTCTATGCAGCACAGTGTTAAAGATAAGTGAATTTTACTGTAATCTAATTCCATGAAAAGTTTAAGTCAGAAAACAGTAATTCCTTTAACCAGAATGCTCAATTAACTGGAATATTCTTTTCCCCAGCCCTGTCTTCGAAGTGAGCTTACTGGAATTTAAGGGAGTAAAATGGGAGATCATGCCACAGTTTATAGATAGGAAAGAAAGGAAAGCTTTCTTTCTTTTTTTTTTCAGAATTGTTTTATTGCTGAAAGTATTTTCTTCAAAATATAAAAAAGAGAAACTATGTTATATAACAATGAAAGTAGAACATTGGTTATACAGAATTTGTGACATTTTAGTTAACTGGGGAAAATTTTAAATTTCTCCTTTCCCCAACTCTTTTTAAAAATTTTTTAATCTTATAATTATAATAATTTTTTGACAGTACATATACATGGGTATTTTTTTTACAGCATTATTCCTTGTACTCACTTCTTTTCTGAATTTTCCCCTCTCTCCTTCTACCCCCTCCCTTAGATGGCAGGCAATCCCATACATGTTAAATGTGTTACAGTATATCCTAGATACAATATATGTGTGTAAAACCGAATTTCTTGTTGCACAGGAAGAATTGGATTCAGTATGTAAAAGTAACCTGGGTAGAAAGACAATAGTGCAAACAGTTTACACTCAATTCCCAGTGTTCCTTCTATGGGTGAAAGGAAAGCTTTCTTAACCACTTGTAGTAGATTCTATTTTCAAAAGTTCAACTTTATTCTAATGATAAGTTGTTTCTGATTAGAACCCTTTATTTTTTAAAAGCTTAATTATACCATTAATGTGCCTAAGATTCAATGGTTGTCATGCTATCTACATACACATTACAATAAAAGAGGGCAAAATTTCATTCTCTTAGACTTAGCATTGCCTTCAGTGTTTCAATACAATGAGCAATGGATATTTAATAAATGTGGAAGTAAAAAACAAAGGGACATATAGAAGTCATTACTGTTAATGAGCTTCTCCCATTCTCCTTTATTACAATAACCAAAGGGAAGGAAGGAAAATTCATCATGTGTAAAGTGCCTCACTTGTTATCAATTTATCAATGACTCATCTATGGATTCCTGGATTATGAGAAATCAGGTACTTTAAAAAAATAAATAACAATAGTATTTTGATGTTAGTTGTTACTGATATTTTCTTGTTCATTAACCATTCATGAGGAGTTCACTAAAGGTACACTGAATTATTCATAGAGAAATGAATGTTTAAGGACTACGTAACTGTGTGAACATTTAGTAGCAGCTGATTATGAATTCTGTCCTGACAGGTCACAAATTAAAGTTCATGAAATTTCAGAAAGTATGATTCTGGATTAAAAAAAGAAAAAACTTGTAGCAAAAAGGGGAATTGAAAAATGACTTCTGTATCTTCATGTTAGCCATAGAAAAACTATCATTCTGTTCATAGACATGCATTAAATATGTATGAACAGTTTTATGAATTTTAATGCCAATCTAATGACATTGGTCAGCTAATAGCATAGGAGAACTTTCTATAAACAATTCAACTGCTTATACAGAACAACATTTGTTCCAACCTTTATGAATTTACTGGAAAGATAGTTGGATTCAACATCTATTTAAAACCCACTTATTTTGTGTCTATTACAAGCTATGACCCTGGTATATACAAATATGGAGGAGACAGGGTCCTTGCCCTTTTGAACATTTTGATTTTATAGGGAGCAATGATATGTCATTATATATACATTAAAGATCTATATCAGTCAGAGCATGTATATATCCATCTATCCAGATCACAATGTATTTCCATTTTTGAGAGTTACTATGGCAAGGAGGGGGCGGAAACCTCTAAGTGAAATTATCCTGAACCTCTTTGACCTCAGCCTAAAATGCTCCTTTTCTCAAAACTGATCTTCATAGAGCTTTAGAGTCTATCTATGGCCAGCCCCCATGTGAATGATTTTTAGAATGATAGGGTCTGCCAGAACTGATATTCTGAAAACTAGTCTTCTCCCCTCCATGGGGAGGTCTCCAAGTAGGATGCTAGCTATTAGGATAAAGGAATTCATCGAATATTCATTTGAATGAAGTTCTCGGCAATTCAGGAATTCCCTCTGATATGCCAGTTACAATCCATTCATTCTTGCACATCAACGTGTCTCTTACTCATATTCTTCTCCCAGTTAGTCATGGGGTGCCTAATTCGAACTGCTGGAACCCTTCCCTGCTTTTCACTAACACCAAGAGGATAGAAGTAGAACACCGTCTACTTGACATTTTTTGTCCTTCTCATTGCATCTTTTTTTTTTCCTATCAAACACTTGCAAACAAAATGATTGACAGTGATTTCCCCCCCAATTTTTTTTTTCATTAACTATGAATGATGGCCTCTGTTATGGGCCAGAACACTGAACTTGAAACAAAGGATTCTTATAAGGTGCTAAGTCAGGGAAATTGATAGAGACAATGGCTGTTTAGCATGGTGCTTAACAGTTCTCTGGTTCAGTGCATGTACTTAGTACTTACTGTAGTTCTACAAGACTCACACCTATGATAAGAGAGCATGTAAGCTTGGACAAACTGAGCCAGAATGAGAACTAGGGAAGACAGAGAAGTGGTGGGAGGCTCTCCCCCTTCGCTTCTCCACTGAAACCAAGATCTGGAAGGCCTCTAGAAAAACTAGCCGAGCCCCAAGTGAGGGAAATAGGACTTTGAAGGAGACAATAAAGGATTTGGCTGCGCTTGTGGTGATTACTGAACTGAAATGAAGACTGCTCCCAGACACCCCAAGAAAACTCACCAGAGAACATTACATTTTAGAGAGAATATTACAGGCCTCCTTATCACTATAAACTTGTCACGTTCCTCTGAGCTGTCTTCTGTAATATCTATTTTTAATTCTTTAGATAATTTTTTATTCTATGCTTTTCTTTCAAAAGTAGAACAATCAATATAATAAGAACTGTGGAAAGAGGGTTTTACCAAAGTTGAGTATGATAGGTGAGTTTTTAAATAGTGTTAAAAGCAGAAGAGTCCAAAGTGTTATGGGATAAAATATATAAATCCAAAGCGGAGTCTGGGAGGTAGGAGCTGGTGGGTCATATAATCATAAAGAATATACACTTGACAATAGAACATTAGAGATTTGGTTAGAGATCCTCATTTTGCACATGAGAAAATTGTAGCTCAGAGAACAGAATTGACTTACCTAAGATCACATAGGAAGCATGTGAATCTGTAATCCAACAAGCTCGGGACTTTCTAACTCCAGATCCAATATTCTGTTTGCTCCCCCATGCTGTGCTTAAGGATGTTCCTATGACAGGAAGAGCATTTTCTCTGTTATGCTCAGGGCTAAGTCTTTGAACTTCTGAGTCAAACTCTTGTTCCTTTATTGCCATCATAGGATGCTCCATTTTCAGAGTAGGCTTCATGTGAGAGAATATCTCCTAAGGAAAAAAAAATAGAAGGCATGGTGGAACAATTTCAGAATTGGAAACAATGCACCAAATGAAAAGCAACCATGACAAAATGATCATTTGTAATTTAGAATGTGTCCTGAACTCATAATTCTTGGTATCCCTTCTTCCTTCATGCTTTAACAATAAAAATATGTTTATATATCTTTGAAGTTTTCAAAGCACTTTCTATGCATTAGAGTTTTGAATTCCATGACAACTCTGTGAGGTAAATGACACCAGCATTATTGTCCTTCTTTTAAATAGATGGGAAGTGAGCTTAAATGATTTTTCCAATATCTTCCAGACAATAAATGTTGGAGGATTTTAGCCTATACCTTTCTGATGCCATATCCAGAATATTACCCACACTCACATAATGTATTCTATAATCTCATGTGATTCTTGTCAAGGACTTCCCATAATTCTTCATCAAGGAGATGTCCAACACGGTTGCTTTTCATTCTTTTCCTATCCTATGAGCATGAAGGCAGTGCTTGGTCTGTCCATCTGTCATCTTTCATTCTTGCTACAGAAGTGGACCATTGCCTTTTCCAGGCTACTCATACTTCATGTCTTCCATGCTACTTTGTGAACACAAGCTGTTGTTGATAACATGTGAATGCCAGCTTACACCCACCATGTATCTTTCCTTTGCCTTTTAGGTTATTCAGAAAGCTCTTTTTTCCTACAATTATGATATTCTAGAATCCACAGTGAGAATTTCAGTAAGAAATTCAATAATTGCTCCCCTACAGCAATGAAAATTTAACCTAAGGTACTTTTAATACATGATGTCTGTTCAAAGGCAAAAGAATTGATATGTTATTGGAACAAACCATATCAACATCATTTTAAAGAATGGAGGGAAAACATCTAGTATAACTGCATGTTTATACAATTTAACTGCTCCTTTTGTAGACCAAAGCAGTTACTTAAAAAGTGCAATTAAACCTTTGGTGAAATTTAATTGAGAACATTCATTGCACTCCTTTTCCTAAAAGAATATCCAGTAGCAGACACAGCTGGGTCTATGTCTTTGACTTCCTGCAACAGAGGCAGCAGTCCAGTGATGGGCACTCAATAGAAGAGGAGGAATATTACCAGGAGCAAGCAATTTGGTTTTTGAATCCAATTATTTTGTAATTACATTTTTTGGGAGAAAACATATATTCTCAGGAACAATGATCATGTTCAAAAACTAATTACAAAGCCTCATTCTTTTCAGAATAATTTAAGTTGTGCATTTTATTTATAAACCTATTTCTATAAAGGAGCACCACTGGGGATGTAGCACATTCATTTTGAGTTTTAATAAAGATAAAATATAAAATTTATGTCGATGCTGGTTAGACTTTGGATAGAGAATGTTAGAGTTGGAAGAGATCTTACATCACAGAATATCAGAGGGAATATCAGAATATCAATAATATCATTATAGATGATCTGGATTCTAAAAAAAATCCCCTCATTTTGCAAATGTGACAACTGAGACTGAAATTGGAGAAATGGCTAACATAAAGTCATATAGACAGTGGACCAGCTGAGAAATGAACATAAAACTAGAGATGCAAAAGACTTTTAAGTGTCCCTTTCTGGATACCTTTTATTTTACAGATAAGGCAAGGCTCTAGAAAGGGGGGAGGAAATGTGATGCAGGAGAATATTAAACTTGGACTCAGAAGTCAGGTTGATGACTTCAGGTTCTACTTCTATCATTTACTGTGTGATGATGAGCAAGTAATTTCATCATTTTAGGTGTCAATTTCCCTATGTGCAAAAATGATAAGATTGGTAAAGATAATTATTAATGCTTCTTTTAAGTATATTATTCTAGAACTTTAGTGCCAAGACCTAGAACAGAAGCCCAGTTTCCCAATTCCTCCAATGAGATTTCTATTATTCCATATTGCCTCTATCAAATCCAGTTCTCCTAAAATGTAATATCTATTTCACTAACTTCTTATGTTAACACTAGATACTGAAAAATCAGATGGGGGAAAGAGCATTGATGAAATCTTTTGAGGAACCTGACACAATTTACTCAGTAAAAGTTGGTCTATCATTTCAGAATTACAGACTTTTTTTGCTATCAAGAACAGGCTTGCTTTCTTTATCCACAAGACGTCCTTCAGCACCTCAAGAAAGCTAATACGTTCTCCTCCCTCAAGCCTCTTCTCCATGTTAATAATAATCCCCAATTTCTTTAGCTAATCCTTATCTAACATGATCTTGAGGTCTCCTGCATGCTGGTGACCCTTCTTGCTCCTTGAATCTCCACCTTGTCGATATCTACTTGGAATGTAGCCCCCAAAATTGAGCGTAATATTTCTGCTGTGGTTTATTTGGGGAAGAATATAGATCCCTGTTTCTTCCAGAAAGATGGAATATGTCCTCTCTCACCAACCATGCAATCTTCAAAGACATTTAGCTCTTTGTCAGAGTTTTCAATCAGTAAACTTCATTCCTTGGGGAAGATGTCTCTCATCAATCCCCTAGTAATGAATCAAGCTCCCTTCTCTCTCCAATCCATCCTAAAAATTCAGCTTGTCAAACCATTCAATGCCTTTCCTTAATGAGACGTATTTCCATAAACGGGGCCATCTGCCTCAGTGACAGAGTGATTTTGTCTTCCATGATAAGCACAGTTGGAAGAGAAGCATTTTATCTGACATGGCTAACAATAAGCATTAATAAGAATGGGAACAAAATAATAATATATTCTTTTACATTCTAGAGAAGGATAAATGACTCATTTAAAGTAGCCTGGGGAGAATCCTAAATGGGTTGAAACATTTTCCCCATGTTTTAACAGGAATATCATGTGTGGAACCTGCTGGGTCAATTTGGATTGCCCTCCTGAAAGGCAAAGGAACATAATGGGAGAAGAGCACCACAATGGTTTTCCAATATTAGGTTCTAACCTGGGAAAAACTACCAATTTACTGTCTGACCATATATAAATCATCTAACTTCTTTTAACCTTGATTTCAGCGCCATATCCTAATCATAAAACACACACACACACACACACACACACACACACACACACACGTTTTGTGAAGCACTTTACATTATTGTTAAATTATGGGATGTAGCTCTTATTAATATCCCCATTTTACTGGTGAGAAAATGTAGGCAGAGTGGGATGAAATGTTTCATTCAGAGTTCACAGCTAGATAGTATCTGAGGTTGGATTTGAATTAAGTTCTTCATTCAAAGTCTAGGTGTATACTCCCACTTTCTCTAATAAAGCATCCACAAAGTAGGGACAACAATCCTTACCCTTTTTCCATCTAAACCCAAAAGTTTTGGATGAGGATTAAATAAGTAAAATAAGATACTTGAATTGATTGTTCTATAGAACTCTTTCAATGGAAAGGATTCTTATCTGTAATCCCTAAAGGACTATATTCATTAATAGGAACATCTAAAAGGAAGAGAAACATGTTAATGGGATCTTTTTAGCCACAGTATTAAGGGAATTTAGAGATCATCTAGTTCAAGTTTCTCATTATGCAAGGAAGAAAACCAAGGTTCAGGGAAAGGATTTAACTTCCAAGCTTATATACATAGAAAGCAGCAGAATAAGACTTGAACATCTGACATGTGATTAAGTGATTAAGATATTTCTGCTCTAACACTTCTGTCACAAAGCTATTCCTGACTTGGTGTTCCATGTCAAATCTAGAAGGCTCTAGCTCATCCATTACCATCCCCACCATCCCCATTAAAGATTTTTGTTAGCTCTTACTGTAAAAGAGTAATTCTTTGGTTAATCTGAAGTGAAAATTATCCATTTTACATTCCCTAGTGCTTTTGCCATCTACAAGGCAGGCCTCAGTGATAAATAAGCACCTATATCTATATCTATGTATGCAGACATTTCTAGAAGAGAGAATATTAGCAAAGAAGACATTTAGAACTAATGAATTCTAAGATACAGAGGATAAACTGGTATAATATTTTTCAAAAACACTCCACATCTTTGCTCTGTTGTTTATAGTGGTGATTGTCTAAGGCATATATTATGCTCCTGTCTCACCCTCTCCCTCAGAATCCTCAATTTCTTTGGGATTCAACATCTTTGACACAAAATCTTTCTTGATCATTCCAATGAGTCTTTCAGTAAAAAAAAATGAAATAAAATTTTAAAAACTTGCATTTATTTTGTGTATTTTTTATATAATCTCATCTCTGCTGATAAAATACAAGACTCTTTGAAAAGATGCATTTTTCTCTTCCTCCTCCTTCTTCTTTCTTTTCCTAATATCTGTATTCCAGCTCAATGCTTGATACAATAGCACAATGTTTATTAATTGCTTATGAATATCATTTGGTTTTTATTTCTCTTTGTGTCATTAATTAGTTGTACAACTTTGAAAAAAAAGTTTAAATTTTTGGTGTGTGTGTGTGTGTGTGTGTTAGTATGTGCAGCATGATGATTTTTGACTAGATTTCTAAGGTTTCTTCCAGATTTTACCTTTTATGATGTTTTTAGTATCTTAATGTGAGGGAATTAAGTTGTATTTCTCATGTGCTTCACTACAGCTGAAATGTGCTGGGCACAGATAAGACAATCAAAACTACACAAATGTACTGGGGAAGTGAGGGAGGAGTATGTATTCAAAGCCACTGGTTCAGGTTAGTTTGTTCAACCTCTGATTTCTTTGCTTTCCTGATTAGATATTAAACAACAATGATTGGAACAGGATTATTAAAAACAGCTTTTAATTATAATAGTATTGACCACAGCCAAAGACAATATATTTTTGCCTCTAATTATTTCTGCTTCTTTTTCATTTACTGGGGTTATTTCTTCTTTTGATGAAAGTTGTCTCTGTTTTCAACAACCTCTACAATAATAACTCATCCCCTAATGATATCAAATTAGGTCCCAACTTTAAGAGTTGAGACTTAAAGGGTAAGGTGAGCTCCAACATCTTCTACTATATGTCAGTCCCTTTTCTTAATATCTTCCTTTCTTCTAGAGACATTGTCATTCTGGCTTCCAGTCAACTAGGCTCCAAATGCTGATACCACTGAGACCATCTGGCTCTTCTTATTCTGTTTATCTACCACATGCTCTCATTCACAATTCTGAGCTTTCTTATCTGAAAATCATAGAATTTTAGGGAGTGCTATCTAGCCAAACAACTTCATTTTACAGATTGGGAAAAGTGTTGCCCAGGTTGGGGTAGAGACTGACCAAATGATGGCAAGTAGCAGAGCCTTCCAAGACAGATTCTATTTAATCATGAGACATTCTTTGTAAAGGGCTAGAACTGAGCAAATGAATTTGGATAATGGAACATGTGAGACTAATTGCCAATTGGACAGTTCCCTATTAACTTGTTTGAAGGTTGACCCTCCCCAGCTATTCTGTGCTGACTTGATTGGTGGGACAAAGAGGGGGAAGTGACGTGTGTGGGAGGAGTAGGAGGAGGAGGAAGAGGAAATTGAGATGCTCACACTCAGTCTCTCGTGGCATTTGAGGAAGGAATATGTGTGTGAGATTGCTAGACCTAATCCCCTGACCTTGACCCTAAAAGATCAAGAGTAAAGACATTTAGTGATCCTGACTCTGGCTGATTTCTGGGAAGACAGAGTTCCAGCAATTCTTAGCTGATCACCATCCCCTCTTAAAATGTATATGTGGAGAGAGAACAAAAGCTGATGAAATAACTTTGAAAGGAGCCCAGCAAACTCCTGTTGGAAAGTTGCAAAAAGTTGGCACACCTACGCAGAAGTAAGAACAGCATGGTAGATATAACTGGCATTATTTCAGCATGGAGCTTCCATGATTTCATGAGTAGATACTGGTGCTATAAACCAAAGGAGGAAACAAAGATAAAAGTAGCCTGAGGAGTTTTTTGCTTTCCTTCTGAACAGCAGGGAATAATAACAAGATAGTTGAGTCTCAAAACATTTTCTTCTTTTTTTCACCCTTCAGAGAAAAATGGTGACAACATATATACTAAATTTTTATGTATAAAAATAGAACACAGTGATTATCCTCACTTTGATAGCTGAACATCTGTCAAATACAAATTTAAGGTCTTTCAAAATCTGCTTGAATCTGATCTTCCTTTTCAAACTTATCTCCCACTATGCCCTTTCATGAACTTTTCAACTCAGCCAGATACTTGATAAGCACAGTATAAAGAAATAATACTACGGGATAGTTGTAAAGAGCTTAAAGGCATTATTTCACTTGGCCAAGAACAAAGTTCTGTGAGTTGGATGGTACTCTCATTTTATTGATTAAAAGTCTGAGATGCAAAGAAATCAAAGACCTTGTTCAGGTTCAGATAACTAGTTATGTATCTAAGGAAGAATAACAAGTGGTGTATTTTTTTTTTTCCTTAACTGATTCTAAATTCAGAACTCTTTCCCATTGCATCCCATCACTTCTCTATATAGTGAATCTGCAAAGATCAACCTCACCAGTTGTTAGAAGACCTGCATTTAAGTCCAATTTTTGAAGCTTTTAAATTATGTGATATTATTTAAGGCAGGAAATGTCTCAGAGATCCAATTTGCTCATCTGAGAAATAGCGATAATAAAGCTTTTGTTACTTTACAGATGTGTTGAAGAATAGATCATATGATCTGTGTAAAATAAACAATAAATATGTTATTATTATGTATATCTTTAATATCCACATATTTCCTACCATCATACCTTTGTTCATATCATTGGCCTTTACTTCTCTCTCCTATTTACCCAATTTTTTAAAGAATGAAATCAATGATTTCTTCCTCTTTTTTCATTTTTATATTGATTTTTATTGTATTTAATTGAAATTTAAAATTTTAACACATCTAATGATTTTTGTCTTTGAATGCTTCAATAAATCAGTTTTTCGCTTCTATAGCTGGGATGAAAGTATTTTCCTGTTTTTACGGACAGTTTGGTTTCAAAGTACAAAGTTAGAGGATTATGTTAGTGAGTCAAAATTGTTTGTTTCCTTACATTACCACTAATAGGGTCAAAGCAGTTTATACCTCTGAAACTTCAATACTTTCATATTCTATATTTCTTTTTTTTAAATTTTCCTGACCTTCACTTTTTTTATTAAATCCTTTTATTTACAAAATATTTGCATGAGTAATTTTTCAACACTGATCCTTGCAAAGCCTTCTGTTGCAAATTATTCCCTTCTTCTCCCCACCCCTAGATAGCAGGTAGTGCAATACATGTTAAATATATTAATATATGTATTAAATCCAATATATGTATACATATTTATACAGTTATCTTGCTGCACAAGAAAAATTGGATCAAGAAGGGAAAAAAACTGGGAAAGAAAATAAAATATGAGCAAACAACAACAGAAAGAGTGAAAATGCTATATTGTGATCCACACTCAGTTCCCACAGTCCTCTCTCTGGATGTGGATGGCTCTCTTCATCACTGAACAATTGAATTGGTTTGAATCTCTCATTGTTGAAGGGAGCCACGCTCATCAGAATTGATCATTGCATGGTCTTGTTATTGCCATGTATAGTGATCTCCTGGTTCTGCTCATTTCACTCAGCATCAGTTCATGTAAGTCTCTCCAGGCCTCTCTATATTTATCCTGCTGGTCATTTCTTACAGAACAATAATATTCTATAACATTAATATATCATAATTTACTCAGCCATTTTCCAATTGATGGGCATTTATTCACTTTCCTGTTCCTAGGCACTACAAAAAAGGGCTGCCACAAACATTTTTGCACAAACGGGTCTCTTTCCCTCCTTTAAGATCTCTTTGGGATATAAACCCAGTGGACACTCTGCTGGATCAAAGGGTATGCACAATATGAAAGGCCTTTTGTCATACTTCCAAACTGTTCTCCAAAATGGTTGTACCACTTTACAATTCTACCAACAATGTATCAGTGTCCCAGTTTTCCACATCCCCTTCAACATTCATCATTATCTTTTCCTGTCATCTTAGCCAATCTGAGAGGTGTGTAGTTGGTATCTCAGAGTTATCTTAATTTGCATTTCTTTGATCAATAGTGATTTGGAGCACTTTCTCATATGACTATAAAGAGTTACAATTTCTTCATCTGAAAATTATCTGTTCATATCCTTTGACCATTTATCAAATGGGAAATGGCTTGAATTCTTATAAATTTGAGTCAATTCTCTATATATTTTAGAAATGAGGCCTTTAGCAGGATCTTTTAATGTAAAAAAATCTTTGAGTGTAAAAAAAAATTATTGCTTCCCTTCTAATCTTGCCTGCATTAGTTTTATTTGTACAAAAAACTTTTAAACTTAATATGATCAAAATTATCAGTTCTGTGATCAATAATGATCTCTAGTTCTTCTTTGTTTACAAATTCCTTTCTCCTCCACAGATCTGAGAGGTAAACTATTCTATGTTCTTCCAATTTGTTTATAATATCAGTCTTTATGTCTAGATCATGAACCCATTTCGATCTTATCTTGGTACATACAATGTTAGGTGTGTGTCAGTGCCTACTTTCTACCATAATAGTTTCCAATTTTCCCAGCAGTTTTTTTCAAATAGTGAATTATTTTCCCAAAAGCTGGGGTCTTTGGATTTGTCAAACACTATATTGCTAGAGTTATTGACTATTTTGTTCTGTGAACTTAACCTATTCCACTGATCGACTACTCTTTTTCTTAGCCAATACCCAATGATTTTGACGACTACTGTTTTAAATCTGGTACAGCTAGGCTACTTGCATTCGCTTTTTTTTTCTTCATTAATTCCCTTGAAATTTTTGAGCTTTTGTTCTTCCAGATGAATTTTGTTGTTATTTTTTCTAGGTCAGTAAAATAATTTCTTGGGAGTTTGTTTGTTATAGCACTAAATAAATAAGATTAATTTATGGAGTATTGTCATTTTTTTTATTATATTCACTCATCCTATCCATGAGCACTAGATATTTTTCCAATTGTTTAGATCTGACTTTATTTGTGTGGAAAGTGTTTTGTCGTTTTTCTCGTATAGTTCCTGACTTTTCCTTGGCAGATAGATTCTCAAATATTTTAAACTATTGACAGTTATCTTAAATAGAATTTCTCTTTGTGTCTCTTGCTTTTGGATTTTGTTAGTGATGTTAAAAATGCTGATGATTTCTGTGGATTTATTTTGTATCCAGCAACTTTGCTAAAGTTGTGGATTATTTCTAATAGTTCTTTTAGTTGATTCTCTAGGGTCAATTATTTCTTTCTTCAGGAAGTGTCCTTTACTCATATTAGTTGCTTGGGTCACTGTTCTTTATTTTTCCATCCTCATTTCACTACCAGCTCTTGATGGTTTTGGAGGTGAGTACATGGCAAAGGCATCTCCATGTATTTAGGATTAAGGCATCATTTCCACTATCCATGATCATGGCCTGTCCCTTCCTTTCTAAATATTCTCAAACAAGAGAAATCCTAACATCATTTAATAGAGCAACAATAATTGAGACAGCTTACCTGCAAACCTGCAACCTGCAAACAAAATAATATAATATTTACAAGACTATGGCATTCCAGGCCATAAGCAAATGCATCAAGACATCAGTATCCAGGGAAAGAAAGATAAAGGTAATTATTTTCTACTAACTTGTTTTGGTTACTAATTATAACAAGGATGACCAATATGGTTGAAGAAAGCCTTGAATCCAGGAATGTGGGGTAGAATTAAACTAATCAATATCAGGGCAAAACAGTCTCAGGGAAGAGAATGTCATTGCCTTCTGTATCATGACTTAAAACAAAGAGATGATATATCCTTGGACAGCGATGTGGAACACCCAACACATCTTGGCAAAACATTGGTGCCTAAAGTCTGGCAAATCAAATCAAGATTTCGAATTGAACTTCAACTGAAAATGCTAGGGAGAAAGAAGAAATTTCTAAGAAAAACCTTAAAAATATTGTACCACAGAGAAAAAGTACAAAGCATGAAGATGGATAGTAGAACAAAATAACAATATTCAGTGAAAGAAAATATCAAATAACAGAGCCAGAAATATTTTTAAAAATAAAAATGCAAAACACACACAACTCTGTGCTCTGATTTCTGGAAAGATGTGTATGATTCAAAGAGACAAACTTGAACCTGACTCTCCCTGAGATTTGATACATTGGAAGTAATAGTGTGAATATGACACTGTAAGAGTCTCTACTATCAAAAGAAAAAGAATTCATGGAAGTGTGTGGAATAGAGATGTATATTAGGAAAGAATAGTTATGTTGTAGTTAATAGTTATAAATATTTAATAGTTATAAATGTTTTATTAAACATTAATTAAATAAATTAAATTATTAAAAAGTTAATAAATAGTTTAATAGTTAATAAAAATAGTTAATAGTTATAAATCATAGTTATGGAATCCAAGGTAGAACATGTAGATAATATGAATAAGTATAAATAATTGAGGTGAGGTAGAAAGAAATGTTATTGCTGTGAAGCATATTACAGATCACCTAGAAAGAAGTAAACCATTATATGAGTTCTTTTACAAAGAAATAATAAATCTAGCAACTAGAGATATGCTAAAACTTCAAAAATTAGAACAGTTAGTTGAGTTTATAACTGTCCTGAATGATAGTTTTGCTTCAAAAGGTACAAGTAGCGAAGGCAATTCCTACGTCCCATCTAACTTTGACCAATAAGCAGGAACTTTTTGCTGTAATATTAATGATAGGAAACTTAATGGCAGTGATCCATCATAGAATTTAGAATTTAAAAATCTAGTAGAGCTTGACATGCCCCTTTGGCTTTTAGAGAATAAATTTGAAAGGATTCAGAGAAAAGACATGTAGAATCCAATTGTTTAATAGGCAACAGGGGGAGTCAGACTAAAATGATTGACATACATATTTGAATGGAATTCTGAGGATACAAACAGAAATTCTTCCATAGAGGAACATGGTGAGAATCTTAAGGAGATAATGTTGGTTCACAGAAACGCATTGGCTAACTCGGATTTTAAGACAAGTGAATTTTCCCATAGACATTAAAATGAATAATGTAATGAACACAAACTCAAAATGATCTGAGGTTGACTTTGAACAGTAAGATTTTGTTTTTGGTGGAAGTTGGTGGATAGGCAATGAGTAACCTTTGTGAGAAAGATACAGATTAAAGAAATAACCAGATAACTGATCAAAATTTTTCTGATTATCATGAATAATTAATGATAAAGAGGCTAAAATGCTTTACCCTGCAACTCATTTTTTTCTTTTGTAAGATTTTTCATGGAGAATAGTCTTTTGAATCTGACAGAGTAGAACTAAAAATGCTTAGTAAAGACTAGAAAATCAAATAGCAAGATAAGATAGTAAGAAAAAACTAAATAATTCAAGTCATTAAACTAAACACACTATACCACAAACCAAAATATCTATTACAAGTTTCCCAAAGAAATAGTAGATGTGATGCTTAAGCTGCCATTAGTATTCTCAGAGACTGTGGAAAAAGTTAATGATGAAACATAACTCTGAAAGACCGATGATGATGTTGTTGTTCTTTGTTCTTCATTCTCGAAGAGCACTATGACATCAGGGAGGGGATGCCATGACATGCAAATGAATAGAACTGAGGTGAAAGAGGGCTGTGTAAAGTCACCTGCCTCATTTTCCTCTCCAGAATCATCTGGGACCAGTGGCTGGATATAGATCAGGAAGACTATTGATGGCCCTGGGTGATAAGGGAAAACTTTGGCCTTTTTAAGCTATTTTTTTTTTCAAACAAGTCTCAGTTTGATTAAAGCTACTTCCCCTCAGTAATTAAGTCTATGTAGCAATTGAGGTAAAGAATCTTCTCTTCTATCTAGTCCAAAATAAGGGAGGGAAAAATCTATATAAATAAATTAATCTGGGAAGGGAAGACCCTAGAATTTCTGACCAAATCACAAATGGTTGCTACTTACATTCAATTTGAGGCAATCAGGACCCAAATGATGATGAAGAACACTTCTCATCTTGAAGTAGAATTGTAATGTTATAGATGCAGAATGAAATATATTTTTCAGACAGGATCAATGTGTTTTCCTTGACTATAAATATTTCACATAAAGGAACACTTTCATCTTGTTTTTTTGAGAGGAAGTGAGGGGAGGGGGAATCATGTAATAAAAAAAAAATTGGGTAGAGAGATAAGATGAGAAGAGAATCAATGACATATTTTAAAAATACAAAGAAGAACATGGGAGAGATTTGAGAAGAGGGCATAAGGAAGAAGAGAGGTGTTGCAACCACCATTTTCTGAATTCTAATCTCTACTTTTAAAATAATTGATTCCTTGTTTCATCTACATATATAAAAGTCCTTCCTCATTATTTAAACATGCTTATTGATGTTTGTCAATTTCAATATAGTAAGAGGTATTTTTAATTCTGACCAATATACTATAGAATTGGAGAAGGACAAAATTTTCATTTTTAAAAAGAGTTTTTAGTCTAATATAAGGTAAGTTCCTAGAAATTTTCTAGAGCACATTAACTTGCGTAACCTCTCAGGGAAGCAGTGATGACTAAAAACAGTATGTTTTTTAACAAGAAAAGTGTGTCAGATGAAGAGTGTGTCATTGTCTAATTTTTTATAATATGTATACAACAAATACTATTGCTGATATTTCATAGAATATTAAGATTTTAGCAAGGTGTTTGTCAATGTACTGGACTATGTTTTAAGCAATATGGGCTAATGATAGTTATTAAGGTAAACTTTGAAATTATTGAATGATCAAACTTTAAAAAGTAGATATCAATTATTCAATATTAACTCCAGGGGAAGTCTCCACTACAGTGTCCCAGGGATTTAATCCTGACCACTGTTGTTGAACAATTTCTTTGTGACTTGAAACATGTGACATATTTATCAAATCTACTAATCCTACAATGCTAGAAGGAACTGCTAACATGGTATCTAAGAGTCACAATCCCAATAATAGGCTAGAATGATGGGTTAAAGCAAATAACATAAAATATAAAGTTCTATGCATAAATTAAAAACTACAAAGAGTATAGTTTGAGAAAGAAATTATTAATAAAACAATATCTGTGGGGGGAAAAGTTATTTTGTGTTTGTTTGCTTTTATGGACAATACACACAAGTGTTAATCTATAGTAAAGGGGGAAGTTTAAAAAAAGGAAGGTAATTATTCTAGTTTAATCTACCCTATTAATCTGGAGAACTATATTCATTTCAGGGAACATCATTTTACAATCTTTGTCTCTAGATAAATTGTGTGCATGTGTGTGTATGTGTGTGTGTGTGTGTGTGTGTGTGTGTGTGTGTGTGTGTGTGTGTGTGTAAAGACAGAGAGGGGGAAGGGAGAGAGAGGAAGATATTAAGAGATCAATTATGCTGATACATATTATGGTGAGGCAATTAGAGACAGTTGTAAAATCATGCAGATGAATTAAATATGTGTAGTCTAAATATGAAACAACATAGGAAGAACACACTAATTATCTACAAGTAGTTAAAGGACTCTCATGGCTCTCATTTCAAAGATAGACTACATTTGTTTGGCTTGGCCCACTAAGACAGAAATAGGAAAAATAGGTAGAGGTTAGAGAGAAAAGGCTTGAGACTTCAGGTAATCAAATTTTCCTAAAAATTAAAGTTATCCAAAAATGGAATGATGTTTGAAGTAAATTCCATTTCTGTATTGACTAGGATCTCTGAGCATTGGGGCTAACAGGTCATGGTCTGAGATCAGATCCATTCTTATATCTTCAACAATTTTAATGATATTAATGGGAGTAAAAACTACATGTTCACTTACTGCAATATGCATTTTATATTCTTAGGAAGAATATTTTAGTGGGAAGAAAAATTGACTTCACATGAAAGAACAACTTGGACTCGAGCCCTGGACCTGTGATCCTCTGTAATTTGTGTGTGTGTGGGGAGCAAGTTGACATTTCCATGATCTTTGATTTCTTATTTATAAAATAAGTATGTTTCACCAGATGTCCTCTAAGGTCTATTCCAACTTGAGATCCTTTGACCCATCTTTCTGATGGAATATCACAGGATCATTCTGCAAATACAAAGTGCTATAAATTTATCAATTATTATTATTTCTTTTGTTTTCATCCTTTCATTCTTACTGATCTTTAGAAAGTAAGATATTTTATTTCATTTGGTAGGAGATCCAGTTGTTGGGAAATTTGTTTTTTGATAAATTGAAATCTATTTTTCTATAATTTTCAGATAACTGTCATTAACACCCATATGGCAAGGTTTTGTGTCACGTCATCTTCATTAAGTAGCACACTTCACTTTATGTGATTTAATTTTGCATTTGAATTCTTTTATTTCCACATGATACAACAAGATCACTATTTTTACATGCACTGCCTTCTAGTAAAATCATGTCTTGGTGCTACAGTTGATTATTTGAACCCAAATAGATGCTTTTATTATCATCATTAAATTTAACATATGTTTTGGGTTACAGTTACAATTATTTAGATGAACGAATTGGCTAGTTGGCAGCATTTTCAAGGAGTAAAGGTCTGGTCTGAAAATGCGTAGTTAACTATGATTTTTTTTCAGCTAAAGTTTCAGACAGAGAAATTTCTATGTTGAGAAAAGTAAAGCACCTAATTGTCTAGTAAATGTGATGAAGAAACACTCTAGAAGATGCAGTATACTATAATGGAAAGACTGGGGAGTTTGAGTCAGAGAACGTGGTTGCATAATGTTGAAGCTCAGTTTCCTTATCTGTGAAAGGGGGAAATCATGGTACTTTACTACACCTATATCACAGAGTTGGGGAGAAAATACCTCATCAAATTTAAAGAGCTATGTGAATATGAGTCTTTATTCATTTGAAAATCATCCACCAGTTTCTTGCTTAAGGGGGGGAAAAAAGGACCATTGTTTTAGTACTAAACCCAAAGGAAAACATGTTGAATAGATTAATGTCAAAAGAGGACTAGGCAAATTCTTTCATTAAAACTCATAAATTCTGTGACTTCTGAGCTGCAAACTCATGGGAGATGATCAAATCAATGAAGGAGTAGAGTAAAAATGCTCAGAAATTTAAATTACATCACTATAATATAAAATATAAGAAAGTGGAAAGAAATGAAAACTAACAGAAAATCTAGGTCCATATTAGAGTTGTATTTCCAGCAGCTTACTTGCATAAATGTCCTTCTATCTAATTGACAAATGCCTTTGGAAAGGGGATTCATATCAGAATTATAGAATCTTAGAATTTAATCTGTTTCACAGACATCATCTACCTAAATTCTCTAAATCAATTCATGATTTAGACTATGGATGAATACTCACGATGAGGATCTCACTGCTTTAGAAATATGAATCTGCAGTCAAAGGAATTAGATTTTAATTCTGACTTTGATACACTTTAAATGAGTACCATTTGCCTTTGTTGGTTTCCTAGTTGGTAAATGTCGAGTAAGATGCCCTATAAAGCCAGTTCTGGCTTTAAATCTCTGAGCTGTTCTCAATCTCGACCTTCAAGAACTCCCATTTTGTGTCTGGATATCTCACTCAGTTTTCCTTATAATGAACTAAAAATCTGCTTCCTTATAATTTCCAACAGTTGGGACCAATTTTTCTTTTGGAAGACACTCAACAGCATTCTCCAATATGTTATGTAACCTATAGTATTTCTCCAATTTTTATCTTCTTAAGGTCACATCCTCACTTTATTGAAATGTCCCTCACTTATCATGGTTCAAATCTCTCCAGTAGTTTAGGATTCCTATACTGAACATGATCAAGCTTTTCCAATCTTTATTCCTTCCTTCTTTCCCTCCTGCCTCAATAAAAATTTGCTGATCAAAACCAAAGTTATGACTCAATTTGTGGTCACATCAAGCGAGAGCAAAGCACTAAGTTTGACTAGATTAACTATTGACTGGCACACTATTGATACACATTGAGTTTGCATTCAATAACCTGCAAAATCTCTTTCAAATAAAATTCACCAAACAAAATAAAACAGTAACAGATTGTCTCGATCTTTTTTAAGAAGTTTTTTTTTTAATCTAAAGATAAAGAGTTACATTTATTCCTTTTAAATTCTCTCCAATTAGTTTGGAGCTATCTTTCACCTAGTTAAGAAATTTTAAGTTTAAGAACCATCTTGTCATATTATTATTGATTCTTTTTTTTATTATCACAGCAAACAAACTGTACACATACAAAAATTATTTCATACTTTGGGTATTTACTGTTTGTTTTTTAAAAAGGAAAGTCTGCTTATTTTAAATTTAAAAATACATATTTTGATATTGCCAAGAGAATCAGTATGATGTACAAAGAATTGGTTCAAGAGTTAAAAAATCATTCATTCAATTTCTGTCTATGCTATATAC
Organism: Sminthopsis crassicaudata; assembly: GCF_048593235.1. Classification (NCBI taxonomy): domain Eukaryota; kingdom Metazoa; phylum Chordata; class Mammalia; order Dasyuromorphia; family Dasyuridae; genus Sminthopsis; species Sminthopsis crassicaudata. Next base: position 4,313,749 of record NC_133622.1, on the reverse strand, counting down.
GGGCTACTTAACCTATAGCAAGTCCTTAAACTCTTAATGGGGAACAGAGATGGAGCACTGGACCCGAGTGCTGAATCCAAATTCAGGAAGACCTGAGTTCAAACTTGGCTTTAGACACTTATAATTGTATGACCCTTAAGATCACATTCCTATCTGCCTCAATTTTCTTATCTGTAAAATAAAATGGGAATGGAAATGGCAAACCATTCCTGTATCTTTACCAAGAAAAGCCTAAATGGGGTCACAAAGTGTTAGATATGACTGAAATGACTCAACAACAAATTTCTCAATGTGCCCAAGCAATTCTCTATGGTTCTGTTTTTCAGATTTCTTGCTAGTATGCTTTGGGTATACTGGAGTTCTCACTGGGAGGTTTTCATAGTAATGAATCGTAGATTTCAATCACCTCAGACAACATCACCCACACTTTTTAACCTGCTTTATTTTGTTTACAGAGTTGTAAACAGTGAATATGTTAGTGGGTTTGGGCTCTGCTTTCTTTATCTATATTATTTCATATATCTTTCTTTATGTCTTTGAACATGAAATTGGCTTTCTATCTCAATTTTGTTTCATCTTAAATGTTATCTGCATACTATATTTGTCTTCATCCAAGTCACTGATAACAGTTTTGAAGTATGTAGAGCCTAGTTCATAGAACTGTGATATGCCACAATAAATTTCCCTAAAATTTGACATCAACACATTTATCAACAATCTCTATGTATGATCACCCCAACCAACAGTGCACCCAACTGTGTATTGTGAGGCAGATCCCATTTTTCTATCTTTACATAGGATGACATAAACATCTTCTACCAATCATGACAAATGTTCAAATACCATGCCAAGATCACAATACCTTCTCTGTATAGTGTTGCTCTCATCTAAGCATATAGAAACACTCTTGTAAAAGGAATTGCTGGTTGTTGGACCTAACTTAAGTTTTAATAAATCCATCCTATCTCTAACTGTCTCCATTTCCAAATGTTTATAAGCCATCTCTTTAATAACTTGTTCTAGAGTTTTGTCCAAGAGCAATATTAAAATTCATTGGTCTGTTTTCAGAATCTACTTTTAAAAATTGGGCCATACTTATTTCTCGTCTTCTTCTAACTTCTCATCCTCTGCAGTTCTACGATGATTATCAACATCAGTTCCCTGAAATGTAATTAATCATAGCTTGGAAACTTGAAATTATTTAAGTATCAGAATGCTCTGTTACTCTTCCCTTAACTGTCATGTATGTCAGTTCTTCCCTAACCATGTTTGTTTGACTCTATGTAGAAGGTAAACTATGCTTTTAATAAAGAAGACAGGAACAAAACAAATAAGTAATACTTTTTTTCTTTTACTAATTAATATCATACTATCCACATCAAGATGTAAGTAATCTCTTTCTTGTGTTTCTCATTTATTTTATGCTCATATAACTTTAACTACTACCTTTTGTATTCTTCTTAGAATTTCCTATAAGATCAGTTCATTCTGACCTTTACATTACTGGATTTCTTCCTCTTTAAAATGTCTTTTTTACCTGAATTAATAAAAGGGTATGTGTATTTCACATTCATATTTATATACATATTAACTTATATGTATATAAATATATTTCTTCAAAAAATAGTTTTGTAGGACTTTAAAGGAGAAAAATTTTATAGATCATCTATTTTGACTTCTTTTTATAAATGAAGAAACTAAAAAAGTTCAGTGACATGCCAAAATCATACATGTATTAAATAGCAAAATATGTTTTGAATCTGTGTCCTTTGATTGAAATACCGTGTCCTTTCCAAAATGCTTAGCTCCCCATTTTTATCCTTTTTAGAATCATATGTGAATACATTATTTGAATGTTGCTCTTGACTGTCTCTTCTATCTCTTGAATGATCTTTTTTGATCCTCTTCAGTCTACAGGATCTTGACCCTTTGATCTGAGATATTTTTTCCTAAAGCAAAAATAGCTATTCCTTTTGTACAGGCTGAATTCCTCTATCCTAGAATGCACTCAATCTGAGTTCTTCTATATCTTAAAAATCCAAATTCCTTTCAAAGGTCAACTCAAAGTCTTCCTCTATAGGAAAGCCTTTTCCAATGCATAACTATCCTCCTCCACAAAAATCAAAATGAATTAAAAGAAGAAAAGAACAAAAAAACTCTGTTACTATTATTATGCATTATTACTATATATCTATAGGTATGTGTGGATCTATGGATATATGGATACCATACCAAAATATATACACACATCCATACCAATACATACATATACATACACTCAAATACATACATAAATATACAGATATTTATATAAATAGTTTTCCACAAATAAAAATAAGATATTTGAGGACAAAGACTTTCATTTTCATCTTTGCATATTTCTCCAAAGGAAATACTGAAGAGGCTTAATATATACTTGTCAATTATATAACAGTGTAGTGTGTTCCTTCTTGACCACTATCACCAACTCTAAAATGCAATTGTGACTTTTTCCTAAAATACTTGGTAAATCTAAGAATTGAAAATCTACTGTGGGCTGCTTTGATTGATTTTCATTAATTTCCCTTTGATACTGGGAACAAAATTTATAATTTCAGGTGATTCACTTCTACCTATGTTAAATATGTGAACACAGAAGTTGCTAATTTTTCCTTCATCTTCTAGGAATAAGGTCCAGTAGTTTTAAACTCTGGTGATGTTTCTACATTATTGGCAAAAAAAGGAAAATATTCTTAAGATGATAGAGATCAATTGCAAGTAAAAAGTAGAAAGCAATTTTTTTTTTTTACTTTCAGAATAACAGAAGAGGAATGAGAATTCATATATAACCCTATTTCAGAAAAAGAAATTAATAAGTCACAAATGAGATTCCTTAAAAAATACTCTAGACAAGATGGATTTACAAGTGAACTCCACCACAAATTATAAACAATTAACCCTAACAATATGTAAGCAATGTGGGGAAAAATATTAAAGAAGGAGTCCTCCTACCAAATTCCTTTTACAACACAAAAATAGTTTTGAAAACTAAACTAGGGAGAGGGAAAGGAAAGGGAAAGGGAAAGGGAAAGAAAAAGGGAAAGGAAAAGAAAGGAAAATTCTAAATCAGAGTTTTCTAAATCAGTTTCCTTAAAGTGTATCAAGGAAAAAAATAAAATGTTACTAATAAATTTATGAAAATGTATCACAAAGATCATCTAGTATGACCAAGTAGGATTAATACTAAAACACAGGGCTGGCTCAGTGTTAGGAAAACTATTAGAATAATTGACTGTGTTAATGATAAAAATCATGATTATTTCAATAGATGCAGGAAAAGCTTTAAATGAGGAAACAAAACTAGCCCTGCTTTCAGATAATATGATGATACACTTAATAAAACCTAGAGAATCAAGTAAAAATCTATGTGAACAAACAACAATTTTAGCAGGACATAAAAAAAATCTATATAATAAGAATATGTATATTTTAACAACAAATCCCAGCAGCAAGAAATAGAAGAAATTCCCTTTAAAATAAAATCAGACAATATAAAATACTGCTAAGGAAAACCTAGAAATTACATGAACAGAATTACAAAATATTTTCCATGCAAATAAAGTCAGCTTAAATAAATGGAGAAATATTTACTGCTCAATGGTGGGCTGAGCCAATATAATAATAAAAAAATATCAGTCTACCTAAACTAATTTACTTCTTCATTACCATTTCAAACTACCAAATCATTATCTGCAAAACAAAAAAAAAAATAATGAAATTTGTGTGAAAGAACAAAATGTTAAGAGTATCAAAAATAATTAATGAGGAAATATGAAGAAAGGCATTTCAAAATATATTATAAAGTAATAATCATTCAAACAATCTAATACTGGCAAAAAATAGAGTGGTGGATCAATGGAATATATTAGGTATAGAATAAACAAATGTAAATGAACATAACAATATGCTATTTGATAAATCCAAAATGCCAATTTGGGAACAAGAATTCATCATTTAACAAAAATTACTGAGAAAACTGAAAAGTAGTTCAGAAGAAACTAGGAATAGGCCATAATCTCACTCCATATATCAAGATAAGGTCAAAATGGATTCATGATTGAGACTTAAAGGAGGACATATAAAGTAAATTAGGGAAACATGGGAAAACATACCTGTCATATCTATGTCAAAGACAGAGTTTATGACCAAATGACCATGGAAAGTAAAATAGATAGTTATTACATGAAATTAAAAAGGAATTCTACAAAAAAACCCAAAATAGCAAAAATTGGAAGGAGAACAAAAAAATGAGGGAGGGAGTGGATTTTACATCAACTTTTGCTAATAATTTCTCTTATTTTTCAAATATATAAAGAACCAAGCCAAATTTATTTTTTTAATGAGTCTTTCTCTGAAGGCAGAGGATGGCCATTGTATTAATCTTACTCCCATCAGATTTGGCTCAAAGAGAGAATATCAGAAATATTTAACTTCACAGAGAAACTTTTGTCATTCTATAGGGAAGTAGGGGAAAAAAGGGGGGAAAGGGGAAGAAAAAGGGGAAAGGGGAAAGAAAAAGGGGAAGTTAACAGAAGGTAAAAGGGGAAAGATATAAGAAATGGGGATGGGCTGTAAAAGGGGAGGGCTGTTTGAGGGTGGAGGTAAAAGTAAAACACTGGGGAGTAGAGAAGAAAGGAAAATAGAGAAATGTATAATGTGTGGAAAACAAGGTGAAGTAATGTTTACTGTGGATGTGAAAGGGATGAACTCTCCTATAAAATGGAAGCAGATGCCAGATGGGATTAAAAGCCAGAACTCTACAATATGTTGTTTACAAGAAACACATTGAAAGCAGTGATACAAAGTAAAGGTAAATGGCTGTAACAGAATCTGAAGCTTCAATTAAAGTAAAAAAAAAAAAAAAAAATACAGAGGTATCGATCCTGATCTCAGTTGAAGCAAAAGCAAAAATAGAGCTGATGAAAAGATAAGGAAGGAAATTATATCTTGCTAAAGGGCACCATAGATAATGAAGTAATATCAATATTAAACATATATACACCAAGTGGTATAGCATCCAAATTCCTAGAGGACAAAAGAACTGTAAGAATTTAGAAACAATCTAGTGGTGGTTCTTGGTCTCTCAGAACTAGATAAATCAAACCACAAAATAAATAAGAAAAAAAGTTAAGGAGATAAACAGAATTCTAGAAAACTTAGGTATGATAGACCTTTGGAGAAAACTGAATGGAGTCAGAAAGGAATGTACTTTTTTCTTGGCAATACATGGAAACTATACAAAAAGGGACCATGTATTATGGCATAAAACCCTCAAAATCAAATGCAGAGAGGCATTTTTTTTCAGATGATGATACAATAAAAATGACTTGCAATTAGAAGCCAGGAGGAAATAAACAAAATGATTAATTTGAAAATAAATAATTTAATCCAAAAGAATGAGTGGATGAAAGAAGAAATCATAGATGCAATTGATAATTTCATCCAAGAGAATGACAATAATGAAGCAATATATCGAATTTTATGGGTCCCAGCCAAAGCAATTTTGAGGGGAAGTTTTATATGTCTAGATGTTTACTTGCATAAAATAGAAAAAGAGAATATCAATGCATTAGGCATGCAACCAAAAAAGCTAAAAAAAAAAAAAAAAAGAACAAAATAAACCCTCCCAAATAAATGCCAATTTTGAAATTCTGAAAATAAAAAGGGAAAGTAATGAAATTGAAAGAAAAGTATTGAATTAATAAACAAAAGAGTTCATTTTATGAAAAATCACAAAATAAATACATTTTTAGTTAATTTGATTAGAAAAAGAAAAAAAAAGAAAAGCCAATTGTTAGTATCAAAAATGAAAAGGAAGAACTTCCCACCAATGAAGAGGAAATTATAACAATAATTAGGAATTATTTCTCCAACTAAAATGTCAATAAATCTGACAATCTAAATGAAATAAAGGAAAATTCACCAAAATACAGATTGCCCTGATTAACAGAAGAGGAAATGAATTACATAAATAGTCCCATTTTAGAAAAAGAAATTGAAGAAGCTATTAATCAACTCCCTAAGAAAAAAAACTTCAAGGCCAAATGGATTTATATGTGAATGCTACCAAACATTTAAAAAACAACTATTTCCAATATTATGCAAACTATTTGGGAAAATAGGAAAAGATGGAGTCCTACCAAATTCCTTTTCTGACACAGATACACAGCTGATACCTAAACCAGGTAGGATGAAAAGAGAAAGAAAATTATAGATCAATTTCCCTAATGAATGTTAATGTCAAGATATTCAATAATATATTGGCAAAGAGATTATAGCAAGTATCCCCAGGATAATATATCATGACCGAGTTGGACTTATACCAGGAATGAGAGGCTGGTTCAATATTAGAAAACCTACTACCATAACTGACTATATCAATAATATATAATCAATAAAACAACAAAAATCATATGACTATCTCAATAGATGCAGAAAAAGCATTTGACAAAATCCAACACCTATTCTTATTCCAACACCAGAGTATATAGAAATAAATGGAGTTTCACTTAAAATGATTAGTAGTATCTATTTAAAACCATCAGCAAGTATCAGTAATGGGGATAAATTAGAACCATTCCTAATAAGATCAAGAATGAAACAAAGTTGTCTACTCTCACCATTACTATTCAATATTACATTAGAAATGTTAACTTTTGCAATAAGAGAAGAAAAAGAGATTAAAGGGATTAGAGTAGGTAATGAGGAAATCAAATTATCACTCTTTTCAGATGTTATGATGGTATAAATAGAGAACCCTAGAAAATCGAGTAAAAAAGTACTAGAAATAATTCACAGCTTTAGCAAAGTTACAGGATACAAAATAAATCCACATAAATCATCAGCATTTTTGTATGTTACCAATAAAGTCAAGAATTTCAAGGGAATTAATGAAAAAAATGCAAATGAAGGTAGCCAACTGTACCAGATCTAAAACTTTATTATAAAGAAGCAATTATCAAAACTATTTGGTCCTGGCTAAGAAATAGAGTAATTGATCAGTGGAATAGGTTAGGTTCACAGGAAACATTAGTCAATGACTTTAGTAATCTAGTATTTGATAAAACCAAAAAACACAGCTTTTGGGATAACTCACTATTTGACAATACTGCTGATAAAAATGGAAATTAGTGAGGTAGAAACTAGGCATTGAACATACCTAACACCTTCCTCCAAGATAAGGTCGAAATGAGCTCATGGTTTAGACATAAAGAGTGATATTATAAGCAAATTAGAAGAACAAAGGATAGTTTACCTCTCAGATCTGTTAAGAAAGAAGGAATCTGTGGCCAAAGAATAACTTGAACTCATTATTGAATACAATATGGATAATTTTGAATATATTAAGTTTAAAAAGTTTTTGTACACACAAAATCAATGCAGACAAGATTCAAAGGGAAGCAATAAGAAATCTAGGGCAAACTTTTTACATTTGAAGATTCTGATCAAGGCTTCATTTCTAAAATATATAGAAAATTGACTCAAATTTATAAAAATTCAAGCCATTCTTCAATTAATAAATGGTCAAAGGATATGAAGATAATTTTCAGATGAAGAAATTAAAACTATTTCTAGTCATATGAAAAAGTGCTCTAAATTACTATTGATCAGAGAAATGAAAACTCTGAGGTACTATTATATATGCCTCAGATTGGCTAAAATGACAGGAAAAGATAATGAATGTTGGAGAGAGTGTGGGAAAATTGGGACACTAATGCATTGTTGGTGGAGTTGTGAACTGATTCAACTATTCTGGAGAGCAATATGGAACTATGCCCAAAGGGCCATCAAACTGTGCATAGCCTTTGATCCAGCAGTGTCTCTACTGAGATTATATCCTAAAGAGATGATAAAGGAGGGAAAGGGACCCACACGAGCAAAAATGTTTGCAGCAATCATTTTTGTAGTGACAACATATTTGAAACTGAGCAGATGCCCAACATCTGGGGAAAGGCTGAATAAAATATGGTATATGGATGTTATGGAATATTCTATACAAAATAATCAGCAAGATGATTTCAAAGCAGCCTCGAGAAATTTGAAGGAACTGATCATAAGCTAAGTGAGTAGAACCAGGAGATCATTATACACAACAACAACAAGACTATAGGACGATCAGTTCTTATGGACGTGGCTCTATTCAACAATGAGATGATTCAAAAAAGTTCCAATTATTCAGTGATGAAGAGAGCCATCTACACCCAATAAGAGGACTGTGGAAACCGAGGGTGGATCACAGCATAGTATTTTCACTCTTTTTGTTGTTGTTTGCTTGCATTTTGTTTTCTGTCTCATTTTTTTCCTTTTTGATCCAATTTTTCTTGTGCAGCATAATAATTGTGGAAATATGTATAGAAGAATTACACATGTTTAACATATAATAGACTACTTGCCATCTAGGTGTGGGGACAGGAGGAAAGGAGGGAAAAATTTGGAAAACAAGGTTTTGCAAAGCTGAATGTTGAAAATTATCTATGCATATGTTTTGAAAATAAAAAGCTTTAATAAAAATACATGAGCCATTCTCGATATGGTCAAAGGAAATGGGAGCTTTCAGAAGATGAAATCAAAACTATCATGTGATAAACTGCTCTAAATTCCTACTAAATGCCAATTAAAACAAGTCTGAGACACTATCTCATATCTATCGGATTGAATAACATGTCATAAAAGGAAGATGACAAATTCTGGAGGGGATGTGGAAAAATTGGGACACTAGTGTGCCGGAGTTGAACACTTATCTAGCTATTCTGGAAAATAATTTGGAACTATACCCAAAGGATTATAAAACTGTGTATATCATTTGATTCAGCAATAGGAAGATCAAAGGAAAAGGAAAAGGCTTGATATGTACAAAAAATTTACAGCAACTCTTTTTGTGATTTCAAAGAAGTGGAAACTGAGCGAATAGTCATTAATTGGAAAATGGCTGAACAAGTTATAGCATAGGAATTTGTTGCAATAATACTTTGCTATAAGAAACCACAATCAGGATGATTTCAGAAAAAGCCAGGAAGACTTAATGAACTAATAAAATAAAGCTAGAAGAATCAGGAGAATAATGGGTAAAGTAACAGCTATATTGTATGATTATTAACTGAGCATGACTTTGCTATATCAGCAATACAGTGATCCAAGATGGTTCTGAAGGATTCATGTTAAAAAATTCTATCTAATTCTAGAAAAAGAACTGATGAAGTCTGAATGAAAATTGAATAGTACCTTTATTTCTTTATTATTCTGGGGATTGTGAGTGAGTGTGGGAGGGAGGGAGGACACTATGCTGTTTTGCAAAATGGCCAATGCAGAATTATATTTTGCATCTCTTCACAGGTTTCATACGTAACATATTGCTTGCCTTTTCAAGGGGTTGGGGAGAGGCAGAAAGGAAGAAGAGAATTAAATTGGGAAATAATGGATGAACATTTTTCCTCTGGCATTAAGCATACATAACTTACCTATTCCATTTAGCAGACAGCACTTGTGTCTGCCAAGCATCTGTCCTGTAAGTATTTCTCTAAGAACTGGTTCTAACTCCTAATTTATTTTTCCGTTAATCAGACCTTATAAGAGTTCCATGCTTCATGCTGAGGACAAACATATATTAAGAAATAGCACTGAACTGTCTTAAATTGAAGAGCTCTGGGTTCAAATTCCACTTGAGACACATTATTCTAAATCAGATAGTATCTAAAAATGGGATAGATACTTCTGTTATAGGCTCTTTCAATCTGACATTTCCAGAGAAAAAGGGTTTTATTTTGGTCATTACATTATAGAGAAGAGAGTGGTAGGGAATGAAAAAGCTTTCTCTTCTTCCAAGGAGGGAGCCCAAGGCAGGAAAGGAACTGGAAATCAAGGTTAACTAGGAACATATATAAACTAGACTATAAAGGAAGCAAATTGGAGAAATATAATAAACAAAAATGTTTGGAGGATAATTGAGTATCTTCAGAAAGAATAACTAGTTCTAATGATTGGAAGTCACAGAAAAGAAAATTTTGGCTCAATATAGTAAGATAATTTCTATCACTTAGGTGGGAAATAACATTATTGCAATTACACATAACATTTTAATATAACAAAATTATCTCATTTTAATTTTTCTTCATTTTGTGGTCTGAAATTGTTGAGAGAGAAAAGAAGCTAGAGATAGGAATAACATGTTTACAGAGCTTTTTGAACTTCACAAAGACCCTTTATCCTGGCAATTACATTAGGTAGGCCATATGATTGGTGCCATCCTCATTTAACAGATCGTGCACTGAACATAAGAATGGATACAAGATTTTTAAAAATCAAGCTCTCAAAGCTAGCAATCATGCAGCAAAAAGTGCTTTGGGTCTGGCATCAAAGTACCTGTGTTCAAATACTAGCCTTATTGCTAATATACTGTAATTTCTTGAACAAATGGTTTAACCTTACAAGAGAGTGGGGGAGAGGGAGTACAGAAAGAGGTAGGGAGGAAAGAAGAAGAAAGGAAGAACAAGGAAAGAAAGGGGAGAAAGAAGAGGAAGAGAAAGGAAAGGCAGATGTAGGAAATGGTTTTCTATATTTCTTGCAGTTTTATACATATCATATCATATCATAACATATCAAAGATCTTATAGTCCAATGAGCTAGATCCAGGATTTAAAGTCAGATCTTTAAACCACTTTTCTCAGGAAGTAAGGGGGAAAATCTACTTATGAACTCTTCCAGAATATGAAGAGGAGTGAAAGAATGGATACGATTTAGTACAAAGCTACTAAAATCCTTCTTTTCAGATCTGCCTATGAATCGTCCATGAATTACACATAAAGAGAAAGCCTGGATAATTACTTATTTGACCTTCAACATAAGATAAAAATGATTAAATGAGTGCTCCCAAGGAAAAAAAAAATCAAATCATTATCAGTGTGATGAATATGTAAGCATAGTCACCGATGATATTTTCTTTGTAAAGTATACCGTCCAATAGTGAAAAGGACAGTTGTTATATAAAAGTGTTGGCAGGATATATACAGGGAAATATTTCATGCAGGGAAGGAAGAGTATTCATGAACAAATTCAAATTCAAAGAACATTTATTGTTAAACACCTGCTATATACAAATGATCAGAACTGCAACCAGCATTTTTTGAGCCTAGGGAGTTTCACAAGACACATTTGAGATAAGCAGCATGAAAAAATGCTGTCAAATCAACTTTTAATGATGAATTTAGGAATCATAACAGAAACTCCAGAAAGAGTGGCTTCAGGGGTTGATGGAGTCACTGAAAGAAGGCTGTTAAGAGATAAAAGCTGACCTAAGTTGGCCCAGCCAAAGGAAGCCTCATCATGTGATAGTTCCTAATTTTAACCAAATATTCTTGCTAATGTTGCTCAAAGCTCATTTGTTTCTATACTGCTAGATCTTAAATACTGTCGGTCTTCTAAATATTTTTAACCTGATTTTAAAATTGGGTCTCCATACCTCAGCTACTGCTCTGCAGATCAATGTGATAGATGCTATCTAGGCAGAATTATAAAGAAAAAAAAATCCTGGCATCTAAGGCAGTACCTTGTACCTTCAATTTTTCTAGGGATAAAGATTTAAAAACACCTAGGAGATCTGTAAGCATCACAGCTGGCTTTCTATTGTCTCTGCTTCTCAATAGCTACTTGTCTCTGGGAAAAATCACAAAACTCTCTAGATCTTATTTTCCTTATCTATGAAATGGGAATGACCCTATGTGCTCTACTTAACCCCACAGAGAGACCACAAGTAAAATCCTATGTTAACTTGAAAGAATAAGATGGAAATAAGATTTACCAGATTTCAGGTAAGTAACAACTTCCTTACATTTCTTTTTTTCTTTTTTTTTCTTTTTTTTTTAATCTGCTACAAGGGATAGTTTGGGATTTTTGTTTGTTTGTTCGTTTTTTGTTTTGTTTTTGTTGTTTTTTTGTTTTGTTTTGTCTTTTTTGAGGAAAGTGACTTGCCCAGTGTATGAGCCTGGATTTGAATCCAGATTTTCATGTCTTCAGGCCCAGTGCTCCATCCAGATGCCCCCATAAAATGGGATTTTTGAACAAATTTATCTCAAAGGTCTCTTTTACCTCAAAATCTTGTTATTCAATGGTGTGGGCCAATCCCAGGTCCTTAAAAAAGATAAACAATCGTTGTTGTTGTTGTTTTTAAAAAGGAATTCTGAGAAGGAATGAAGGGGAAAATACAATAGAAGTCAATTTCCAAATCCACAGACTTGGCAGACTTACAGAGTACAAATATCTAAGTTACTAAGGTAACATCGCTCTGCCCACATATTTGACTTAGCTGCCTTAGCAGTAAAGGAAAATTAGCTCCAGCTCCCCATGACAAGTACGACTGAGGAACCTTGGTGAAAGATGGCTCCTATCTATTTGATGCAAAGTATTCCCTAGCTATTCTTCAAATACTTCTTTTGTGGAAAGGACAAACATTTCTGGTGGTCTCTATGATTTTTACTCCTAGGAAACTTAGTTGATCTTCTTCAGTTTTGACATATTTACTAACCTGCTAAAATCTGATTTAATCCTAAGTAAAAGCTTCATTATGATTAATAAAAACTAATACAGCTGGCATTTGCTTTATGAATCATGTTTTACAGAATGATGTGCATACCTCATTTCATCGGTCCCTTAAAACAATCCCAGAAAGCATGAAATATAGAGGTTATTGGCCCCATTGTACACATGGGTAAAAGATACCAAGGAATTAAAAAATTTCTCCCAGGTAAAATTAAAAATGCAGAGTTTGGACTTGAATCCTTGTCTTCTGATTTGACAAAATATCAAAGTCAAGGGGGAGAATCACTTGGTTTGTTTGCCTTTTATTCCATGTATCATCTGGGCCCAGATGGCAAAGGAAATTTAAAATGCCTATCAAGAGAATGAGTGCATTCATTTTTGCGAGGGACTTCCTCCTTCCAGCATCTACAAACAACTATCTTATTTTGCCTATTTCAAAATCTGAATCTCCTCTAGGATCTCTTGCATTTTGTCTATTCTGGTCTCAGCTCTTGCACAGAAGTAGTATTAGTTGAATAATAGCTTTGTACCCCAATGAATGTTCATCCTTCACCCAGCCCAAGTAATTGATTCCACATTCTTCCCCGGCTTATCTTAGTGACTCATCTTCAGATGTCTCTGGGGAGAGTGTTTTTCTTTTTCAGAATTCTATCTCACAATTTTATAGGATCAAAAGTACTTTAAACATATGGTTATAAAGCAGTGATTTCCCCCTAAGACCTCAAACAGCACTTTTGCTTTCAATCCTAATGCACTTACCATGTAATTTTTAAATCACAGCTAAAGTGATCTGTCCGTGTTTCTTACTTTCCTGTTAGCCTGTATGAAGATAGGAGTTATGCCTTGCATAAACTTTTGATCAAAACCAATGCTTGGGATTATCATCTACACATAGAAAATGAATAACAGGTATTTGAATAATAAGCAGATGAAATAATTCATATGCCTATATTAAATAAGTGAACAGATTAGACTAGAATACAAGGGACCAGCATGGTTTCCAGAGTCTCTACTGGATATTGGACACAGTCTTCCTTAAGCATGTGTATATGCAGTTTTACATTAATGTAAAATGCATTTGAATCCACTATTGATGTCTTGGCAGTTTTTAACAGATAGAATTTTTTTTTTTTTTTTTTTGAGGCTGGGGTTAAGTGACTTGCCCAGGGTCACACAGCTAGGAAGTATTAAGTGTCTGAGACCAGGTTTGAACTCGGGTGCTCCTGAATCTAAGGCTGGTGCTCTATCCACTGCGCCACCTAGCTGCCCCAACAGATAGAATTTGAAAATTGCATTAAGCTCTTCTTTGGAAGTATTGATAAATAATTACACCATTGGTCCAGTATTCCAAGTTTAAAACTATCGAATCATACTTTCTTCTTCCTTCTTGCTTACTCCCTGTGCCTCCAAAATTGCAAAGTATTCCTGATTATTCCTCTGCAGTGTCCCTCATTTCCATTCCCAAATTTGAACTTATACAACTACCATCTCAATTTAGGTCTCCCAATGGCCTACTCAGAAGAAAAATCCAATTGGTCAGTACTTCCATCCTCATTTGTATCTCATGATTTACCTTTCCACTTCAAGATTCAGGTAAAAATTCCCTCCCTCTCTTCAGATCCCTCCTCTTTTTTTGTTTCTCCTTTGCATCATTCCCCCTTCCCATTCCTCTAAGGAACATCTCTTTCCTTTATTACTTGAACCAGTATCTTCTTCTAGAATGAAAATACTATTTATACATGTAAATGTCTTAGCTCATCCTGGGATAAATACAAACATAACAAATTCTCAGCAAATTGGTGCAAATTCTCTCTCTCTCTCTCTCTCTCTCTCTCTCTCTCTCTCTCTCTCTCTCTCTCTCTCTCTCTCTCTCTCTCTCTCTCTTCTTTTTGTCTGTCTTTCCCTCCCTCTCTCCTTCCCTCTTTCCCTCTCTAACATACACATATGCACATACAAACAATTTCTATGTCTTGAATAATACATTTAGTTAATTTCTTTGTAAAACTCTTTTTGGAAGGTAGAGACAGGACTAGCATATGAATTTAAAGAGAGCAATCCTCTTCACTTTATCTTGCTGCTGACAGCATTATTCCACTTTCCTCCCTTACCATAACCTTATGAGGAAGATTCTATCTCTTATTTTATAGTTGAGAAAACTGAGGAACAGAAAGAATAACTGTTTTATAGGGTTAGGCAACTAATATCTGAAACAGGATTTGAACTAGTGACTCTTTCAAACATACTAGTATTTTATATTTTGAAAAAGTATCTATTATCTTTTTAAGCAATCTTATAACTATTGCTCTGAGTTGGAGTCATAAGGCTGGGTTTGAATTCCATTTCTGTCCATCTCTAAGGGGCAAAGAATATTTTCTTAGTAGACAGAGGAAGACAAAACAAAAGCACGAGATTAAAAAAGTCAAGACAAAACCATGATTCTTATTCACCTTATTCACTTGCTATACTTTTCTCTATCACTTTAGACCTTAGGCTTTATGTAAATTTCAGTTCCTATGTAATGGTATTCATAACACACACACACACACACACACATCCCAATTCAGCCATTCTCTCTCCTGAGGTCAATACCAGATTTCCAATTGGCTGTTATACATTTCCACCTAAATTTCTATCTGCAACTCAACATGATCAATGAAATTTTCATCTTCTGTCTCCTTAACCTTTCCTTTCTCCTAATGTCCTCACTTCTGTTACAGGTGCCATTATTTTCCTAGAATCCCAAGTTATCAACCTAGACATAATTCCCATTTCTTCATTTTTTTCTCGTCCTCAAATATAATCAAATTCAAATTTGCTAATTTCCCTCTTGAACATCTCTTCTAGCCATTTTCTTCTTTCCACTTATAAGACTACCACCTCCTTTCCAAGTCCTGTAGTATTATAGTGTCTCCTTTCTGTCCCCAAAACTTAACCTCTGTCAGTCTGTTTCTTCCATTATAAACTGAGGATAATAATGTCACTTATGTTCCAGAATAGTTGTGAATCTCAAAGTGATAAATTTTGAAAAGCACCAAGCACAATGTCTGACATATAGGAATCATTTAATAAATGATTCTTTTTTCCCTTTCTTTATAATTTGTATTTAATTATGGCCATTTCACAAGGCTCTGTTGTATGATATATTCTCTTTTCTCCATACACTAACTCCCTTGGAATCCTTAAATCCTTAACACAGTTCTCATTGACTTATTTATCTTTTTTTATGCAAAGGGGAAGGATATGAGACACAAAGACTAACCAATAGGCAATGTATTGGATGAGATGGTTACTGAGGCTCCTTTCACTCTGGAAATTACAGAATTCTCTCTATTTAGCTTGTATGTACTTGGTTCTTAAATGTTTTTGCCTCTATTTTTGTGCTTTTACCTATTCTCACATTCTCAGCACTTATTAGGGTCTGGTACATACTAAGAATTTATCAAGTGCTTGTAGATTGCTATACATTGATTGATAAATGTTATATCCTTCCATTGAACATTAATTCCCTAAGGAAGAGCACTTTTTGTTATTGTATAGACAGTTCTAAACACACTTTCTTACACACAGCAGGTGTTTAATAAATGTTGGTCTCTGACTTACCAAGATGATACATTTTCTGGGGCTCGAGACTCTTCTTATGTATAAGGTAAGGGAGGGAAAATTTTATACTTCACTCCTTTACTATAGAACTAGTTTATATATATATATATATATATGGCCCATGGAATTAAGGGCATTCTAAAAATAATGTTTTCTGAGGAACACTCTTTCTAAATAATAAATCAATAAAGTAAATAAGCTACAACATAGCATGGTAACCCAAAGGCAAAATGCAGGTACCTTAGGATCATGACATGAAGTGTTACTAACTTAGGAGATTCCCAACCCCCATTCAGATGCTACATCAACAATAAACATGTTATTCAAAATTAAAAGTGAACAAAATGCTAGAGAAGTTAACAGGAAAAACTATATGCTGATGTCAAGAAAAGTGTGAAACATTTGAAGAAGTATGGGGGAATTATGAGAATTAATGAAATATTATGCATTTATTACCCACTTTCCTGCTATAAAACATTTTATATATGTCTCATTTAATGCTCACAACCACCATATGAGCTTCATAATTCCCATAATTCCCATTTTACAGGAGAATAGACCACAGCTTTGAAAACCTAAGAGACTCAGCAAAGTCTTTTATCTACTGAGTGGCAAGAATGGAATTCAAACCCAGCCTTATGACTCCAACTCAGAGCAATAGTTATAAGATTGCTTAAAAAGAAAATAGATAGTTTTTCAAAATATAAAATATTAATATGTTTGAAAGAGTCATGAGTTCAAATCCTGTTTCAGATATTAGTTGTCTAAGCCTATAAAACAGTTATTCTTTCTGTTCCTCAGTTTTCTCAACTATAAAATAAGAGATAGACTCTTCCTCATAAGGTTATGGTAAAGGAGGAAAGTGGAATAATGTATGTCAAATACTACATGTATATTTTAGCTATCTATTAGTCTTATTGGTGGCTATATTAGTATTATCCCACATTGCCTCCCAAGGAGATCCATTAATGTAATAAGGTAGCATGAAATGAGATTGGAAAAGAAGGCCAAGTTCAGAAAGGCTATGAAAAGCTTTAATCCCAGTCTGATGATTTATGTGACAGCTCTTCAATTGTCCTATGGGTAAACAGGATATTCTGTGTAATTATGAGGAAAAATTACAAAATAACTATGTGAATCACTATTGATTGTCTCAAACAAAGAATATTAGTGAGAAAGAATCAAAAGTTTGGTTACCCCCAAAGCCTATGAAGATCAGAAGGAAAGCAGAAAAAAGCATTATCTTCCTTTCCATGTGACCTTTTCTCCTCTTGTCCAGTTTCAATATCCTATCTGCTGTCCATCGTGGCAGTGCTGAAACAAGAGGAAACATATAGGCTGCAAATGGGTAGAGCATCTGTCTTAGAGTAACAAACACACATCATGAGTGGGCACTTGCTAACTCTAAGATCCTGGACAAATCATAACCTTTCTCTGCTTCAGTTTTCCCATCTGGAAAATGATGGTTCATCAGTGGTGTCTCACTCTAAATCTAAAAGTTCTGATTTTCCAAATCATCTTTTCAGTTATGGGTTTCTGGAACTGCCTCGGCTTTTGAAACCATCAAAGTCCTTATAAACATATCAATGTTCTCTTCATACTTTCTATCATCTAGGAAGGCCACAGGAAATGTCAAATATAATATAGTAAGAAAATCTTCAATTTGGGGAGCAAAGGATTCATTTTAAATCCCAGTTACATCTAATGTTAATCACTTGAGGAAAAATAACACCACAGTTTTCCTAACCTATAAAATGAAGGAATCAAGATAACTGATCCATTCTAAAGTTTCTTTTCCATTCTAAAGTTCCTTGATCCTAGGGAAAGAACATTTAGCCATGAAAAGATAGGAGAAAGGGAAAGACTTATTTTAAAGTTAGAGAATAAAAGAACAGAGGTATAACTAACATAATGTAGGAAGTCAAGAGGAGGATCTGATCTTAGGAGGAAGATGATGAGCCTCATATTTTTATGTTTATAAACTTTCAAGATTATTGAAATTTTTTAATTAAAAAAGGTTAATTTCAAAATGAAGGGAAAAGTCCCTAATATTCAATGAACCAGGAAGTCTATTGATGACAAGGAATTTTTCCTCCCCAAACAAAAGTAATCCCTTCTTCAGAAAAAAGTTAAGTGTCTCTTCTTTCTTCTCTCTCTCTCTCTCTCTCTCTCTCTCTCTCTCTCTCTCTCTCTCTCTCTCTCTCTCTCTCTCTCTCTCTCTCTCTCTCTCTCTCTCTCACACACACACACACACACACACACACATACACACTTGTAGAATAACTCTAGAGAATGAAAGGGAGAAAGCAAGCAAAGTATTAGAAGGCTAATCATATTTGATTGTTATTGATATTAGTTACTATTGAGATTAAAACCTGATATTCTTAATCCTGGGCAATACATTATAATATAACAAGAGATGCAGATAAAGAAGTAAAAATTTATACAAACTTATCTGAACCAAATAGCTCTGAATGTATACATTGAATTTTTTTCTCCTTCTAAATGGAATGTAAAAAGAATTTGTCTGTTATCTACTCTCTAATCAGTAGAGTCTGAGGTGTGGTTATACAAGACATTTCTCTTACCTATCACATAACTTCCTATTCTTAGAAAGCTTACATCTCCACAGAATTTGATGATGAAATCGTACAAATCATCTAGTCAAACCTTCTTGTTATAAAGACCAGGAAACTGATGTTGAGAGACCGTAGATTTAGAGTCACGAAGGACTTTTGTTGTTATTCATCATTTCAGTCATATCTGATTGTATTCCCATTTGAGATCTTATTTACAGCAATGTTGGAATGGTTTGCCATTTCCTTCTCCAGATCATTTTCCCTTTATCCGCTATCTCCCCACATATAGTCTTCCTCCTTTACTGATTAAGCATTTTTGATCATGCATTTCAGACCCTACTTCATGCACAGAAACAAACAGTTTTAATGCACACATTCTTTGATTCTCCCTTTAACTTTATTAAAGCAATTATTTGCTGAGACAAAGATCCTGATGAGGATGAGAAAACTGAGGCAAGACAGGATGAAGTGACTTGCCCAGGGTCACATAGCTAGCAAGCGTCTGAGGCCAAATATGAACTCTGGAAGATGAGTCTTCCCAGCTCTCTGTACACTGTGGTACCAGGTAGCTGTTCTAGAAAGGGCCCTGGGTGCCAGCTGGTCTGCTTGCTTATTTTATAGATGCAGAGAAGAGTGCCCAGAGAACTGAGCAGCTGAAGGTCATTCAGGTAACCAATGCAGAAGGGCACAAAATTCTACTGCCCTCTCTCCCTACTTTATTGTATACAGTTTGTGCTTCATTCTCAGTGATTCTCAGTCTCAGTAGATAAAGCACTAATACTGGAGGCAGAGGCTTGAGTTCAAAGGAGGCCTCAGACACTTACTAGCTTACTAAGTGGGCAGCTTACTTCACCTCTGTTTGCCTCAATTCACTAAAGAATAAAATGGTAAACCATTCCAGGATCCTTGCCCCAAAAATTCCATGGACAACATTGGTGTGAGATGGTCTATAGGCTCAACAAGAGTTCGACATAGCTGAAGGACTCAACAAACACCATGACTGGCCAGAAGTTGTGCCCCATGACTTCATCATAACTTTTTAAATAAAATGAGTGATGTTAATATAATTTTAAGTTGTAGACTTACATAGCTTGATAAGTTGAATGAATGTACAGTCTCCCACATGAAATGTCAAAAGTTAAATATATCTAATTTGTGTTCAAAGTTATTTGTAAATGCATTAAAACATGTTAACAAAATCAGGATCTTTGAGCAAATAATTGCTTTAATAAAGTCAAAGGGAGAATCAAAGAATGCGTGCATTAAAAGTGTTTAAGTGTTTGTTTCCATGCATGAAGTAGGGTCTGAAATGCATGATCAAAAATGCTTAATCAGGAAAGGAGGAAGACTATATATAGTGGATAAAGGGAAAATAGATTGATAGTCTCAGCACTGTAGTAATATTCACAAAATGAAAAAAAAAAGCTCAGAGGAGAAAGTTCTTTAGAATGCTGGATAAATCCATCATGGAAGATTTATGGAGATTTATGAGTAGCCAGATCTGGATGGAGTATGATCTACAGCAGTGATGGAAATGCTTATATCAATGATATCCCAGATTTGTTGAAATTAAATTATTTGAATTATAAGATTAAAGAAAAATTGGAAAAAATATTGGCAAAATTCAAGAAACAATCCAGTGTCCTCTTCCTTTATTGTTTAAAATCCCTCTTTGGATTCATTTCTTTTCTAATTCTTGAAGCAAAGATAGTAATATAAAAAGTCACAAATTTGTATCAAGTACATATTGTGTAGAGTATTTTGCTAAGAATTATAGGGGATACAAAGTACAGATGAAAAATGGCTTCTGCTCTCATGAAGATTGTTGTTTTATAGAAGGAAATGACACATACTCAAATAATCTTGTCCATAAGTAGTTAAACCCATCTATGGGAGTATCCGATGCAACAATGCATATGAACATTCTTTTTCATGGTTTGCTACATGCTGGGATCTTCCTCATGTTCTCCTAACATTACAAACAATGAAAATGCATAAATTAATATAAGGAACTTTCATTCCTTTTAAATACCTAAGAAATAGGCAAGCCAAGTTTATGTGTTATCCAATCTGATGATGGTTGTAATCAGCCTTGAAGAAGAAGGAAGATTTCCTAAAAGGGGTGGCATTTGAGTTGAGTTATAAAGGATGGATAAAAATTAAATGCCCTAGCATCTTGTGAGAGTGTTGTAAATAACTTCAGAAGCAGAATGACACACATATTTTGGGATATAGTCAATACTGAAATTTATTTTGTTTAATTATGTATATTTGTTAAGTATTTTTTGTTGTTGTTTTCTACTCAATTGAGGGAAATAAAAAAGAAAAAAATAATAGTTACTAATTGAAGAAATAAAAGGAAATTCTATAGGTCAGAGGTATGGCATCCAAAGGCAGTTATCTATTCAAAGCCACAAGGATAGTTTAGGAACAAAGAATGACATGCTTCTAGGAGTCCCTTCTTTAGAAAAAAAGTCTTCCATGTCATACAAAGAAATTCTTGCTCAAATTAAATTCTCTTAACCTCAGTTTGCTAATTGATAAAATGAGAGCATGAGATTGATATCACAACTTTTGAGTTGGAAAAGAGCTCAGAGATAAAAATCAGTGTTTGTTAATTATTTAATTAGGCCAACCTTTTACCTCCCATTTTACAAATGGGGAATTTGAGATTCAGAGATGTTACTGATTTATTTATCCAAGATCCCATAGGAAGCAAATATTAAAGGTAGTATTTGAACCCAGTTCCTTTGACTTCAGATCTAGTACACTTTCTTTTCCATTGCACAGATCTTCAAGATCCTTTAGATTCAAAAAGAAAAAAGATCATATCATCTTATTTTACTGCTGTGAGCTTGATTCTCTCCTGATATAACCTTTCCCTGCCCTCTCAACTTGTCACAGATGATTTTGGTGTCACTTAATTTCAATCACAGCTGTTTCAGCTACTTGATCAGTCCCTTCATAGGTTTGCAAACATCCTGTTCCCATAAGATACATCATTTGTCAAATTTCTGTAGAAGGATTATTAGCTTAATTTTACATTGTCCACTGCACACACATCCCCATTGTGGTAAGTGAGAACAAAGAGATTTATCAGGCGTCATTCCCTCCATCTTTCAATAAAGAGTTGGCAGGCCAACAATTTGCACTCAAGGTATTGCCCTGGCACTTTTACCTATCAGAATTTGAAGCCATTATAAAAAGGTCTTCAATCATATTTTGGTCATTTGCTACGCCTGTGCTCTCATCAATGAGAATATTCATTATACAGCAGAGTGAGGCTCCAAGTATAAGCCTTTGTCAACAGAAATAATACTAGTTCTACTCTAGAGTTCAATCCTACTTCCTGGGAACCTGCTTTAAATGATAAAAAGTCTCATCTTACAGATGAGAAGGTTTAACTAGGTGGGCCGAGGTCCTTTTTAAGTCTATATCAATAATTCCATAAATTATGATCATTTCATTGCTTAACTCCAAACCTATTTTTATCCATCTTCTGCTCCACTCATTTTTGCAATAAAGTTAAGGATCGAAGAAATACAGCATTTTGTTTGAATGATATTTTCAGATTCTGGAATTAAATTCATCTATAGAGATGTTGCTATCAAACTCACCATTATCTTCATAAAAGTCATCTTGGGTACAATAATTATGAGCCCTGAAAGGAAAGATGACCAGGTTATCTCATGAAATGAGGTAGCTGCAACTCCTTTCTTTCCATGGAAATCTGGGTGGCAACCTCTCATTAGGTGCAACTGCTTTATTTCTTCTGCCATGGTTCAGTTCCTTCAAAAAATATCAGTTCATAGATCATTGGATCAGGAATGCTCATTTAGTGAATCAACAATCAAAATGATTTTGTAGATATTCTAGATCTTTATTGCTTTCCTGTCATATCAGCTTTGTAAACTTCCTAAATTGTCCCAAATTGAAAATGTTGATATTTATCTAAATTTTATCTAATCTAAAAACAATGGATGATATTTATTATAGTAGAAATTAGGAATCCTGGATTCTAGACTCCATCACCTCACTAACTACTTTTTTGACATAAGACAAAGCCACTTCATTAATCTATCCGGGATTCAGTTTCTTTATATCTAACATAAAGAACAATTGAACCAGAAGATCCCTAAATCCTCTGTTCTTTCTTCTGTGGGTCCTTTCAATCCCAACATTCCATGTTCATTGTTTTGAGGTCACTTCATGGATTAATATCCTGTGTTAAATGTTTCCTCTCCAATTTAACCAACTAACATCTCTGTGGTATCACCTTTTCATTGGTTATTATTCAACATTTAAGGGAAAAACAAACATCCTGAGAAAAAGTTAAATGACACCATCCATCTTTCTTAACTGCCACTCTCAAGACACATTTTGACAAACCTGGAAATAGTTTCCAACTGGTTTCCTTAGCCACCCTTTCCTGCCTTGCTCTATCACTGCTTTCTGCCTTATGTTTTTTCCTCCAAGCAAAATACTGAAATAATGAAATGGTGGTATTGTTCAGCCTGAAGAATCTTTTCCCTTCAAACAGCTGGTCTGGCAACACACAAATTTGCCAGAAACATGGATCCACCCACATGACATACTGAAAACAGCAAAGTAAGAAACCGTGATAGAAAGAGCCAAATGTGCATTCTCTGTAGGTTGTTTGCAATAAGACCCAGACCCTTTTTCTCCCTAGTGCCAGACTTTCTCAGATTGTGACAGTAGGATCTTAGCAAAGATGATCAGGTTGTCCTATATATATCCCATATATCCTATACTAGCTAGAACCTAAAAGGACATGGTAGGCAATCTAGCCCAATATTCTCTTTTTGCAAAAGACAAAACAAGATAAAAGGAATCCCTCGATTTGCCCTAAGGAATCGCATCAGTTCCAATGCTGATGCTTCATTATCGTGGATGGAGGACTCCTCTGGGACATCTGAAGTGACGGCAGCCAGGTGGCCCAGTACATAGAGTGCCAGGCATGGAGTCAGAAAGATTCATCTTCCTAAATTCAATTCCAGCCTCAAATACTTCTTAACCAAGAGGGCAAACCACTTAAATCTGCCTTAGTTTCCTCATATATAAACTGGAGCTGGAGAAGAAAATGACAAACCCTTCCAGTATCTTTGCCAAGAAAGCCCCAAATGGGGTCATAAAGAATTGTACCTGACTAAACAACAAAACCTCCAATGCCAGTGGTAGTTTCTGGTAGTTTCTAAAAACTCCACGAAGCCTTAAAGTATTATTCTGGCCACACACTCAGTCTACTTTCATAGCCCTAGCCTTAATAAATCTGGATAGGTTTATCATAAGTAGCCTGGATACATGGTGAATAAATATTGAGCCATGATAACTCATGAATCAAAAAAAAAAAAAGCCCCAAACTTTCCAAATGGTTCAGTGTTTTATGACCATGTCCTGCTATGGATTCTGCTGAGAGGTGTAAGGTGAAAGGTGGGCAGAGGATATTTCACAAGGTTCAGACGATCATTACATGTTTGTTCACTTAGCTTTTAGTACTCTGAATATGAGATACCCTCCACAAAACTTAAAGAAGCAGGTATGTTACTGGAGGAAAAGAAATTACATTTTAACCATCAATTAAATCAAAAGATGAAACGGCAAAATAGAAGGATGGCTCAAAGGTTCTACTTAGAAAAGCACATTTTAAAAAGTTGGGTTTTATTGTGTGACCAAAGGTCTCAGAGAGTGAATATAGAGGAGATAAGAGGGTGATTTTAGCAGATTGTTTCTATTTTCTCAGTAGAGCACAAGTAAAGATCTTTAGATGAGAGGTGGAGAAGCTTTAGAATATTCTCTACAGAGAATAGATAGGATGATTGATGATCAAAAGAATTGCCTTACTTCAACAAAGCCCAGTTGGGATAAAATAATGAATTTGTACTGGACTCAGCCAGTTGCTTTATTGGGTGCTTTATTTTTTTCTGCCTCCGTTTAGCAGCAAATGAGTAGGGGCAGAGGAAATGAATTACAGGAGTAATCCAGGGATGGATTGGTGAAGGTGTGAATGCCACTAGAATACAGGGTTCAAAAGCACAAGATTGTACAGCTCTAGGACGGAGCTTGGGAAGGGAGTAATATGAAGTTAGATTAGAGAGGAATACCTGTTGTTCAGCCTACGTTCCATTAGATCTCTCTCAATATCAGAAGAACTTGAGAAAGGACTCCAACATGTTGAACCAACCCCTTGTTCTGCACTTACAGGAATATGGACAAAAGTTAACCTGTATGTGCAAGGATGGATTCATTGCACTCTGCATTACTGGCAGGAGACCAATGTTAATGAGGTAACTCATTCATGGTGATGTTAAGTATAGTTGAGGGAATATTCTCTGCTGGGGACTTTTACTCCTGCCATAATAATCATAATAATGGCTATACCTCCCATTTACATAGTGATCTAAGGTTTGAAAAATCTTTTTTCTGAAATCACTCACGGGGGAAGAAACTGAATTTTCTTCATTCTATTGGGTAAGGCGACATTTCATTCATTTAGTATATGTGAATGTATGTGGGTATATACCCCCCCCCACACACACACACACACACACACACATATATATATATATATATATATATATATATATATATATATATATATATATATGTAATATATATAATATGTATGTAATATATATAATATATATGTAATATATATAATATATATAATTACATTATATATATTATATATAATTATAGTATATATATTATATAAGTGTGTGTATATACTGGCTATATGTACTTGTGTTATTTGTAAATATGTGCTCTAGAAGTAGATATGCACATATACCTATGTATGTTTGTATACCTGTGGATATGATGTGTGTATACATATAAATGCTGGTATCTACACGGATATACATGTATTTGCTTATTATATATGTAATATTTGTTATCTCATGTTATCAGTGAGGAAATGGAGGTTCATAAAGATGAATTGCTATATTTAGGATCAGCAAGAAAAATCCCATCCTCCCCACTGCAAAGTCAGTGCTCTTTCTACCATCCAGTTAAGTTCTGATTACTATAAATAATGAGTCCCCTGAAGTGTTCTCATTATTTGAATTTATACTGCACATAACCATTGGGCTGGAGCCAGCCACCATATTTTACATAATTAGAACTTCAAATAGTGTGAATCCCAACATATGCAACCATTTCACAGGATTCTTTTTTCACACTTATTGGGACCTAGATGCCATATTATCCCCCTATAATTTGAAAAAGAAGAAAAGAGATCAATTTAGAAAGAAATCAGAATCATAAGATATTCAAGATTGGAAGACACCTTAGATATGATTTAATCCCATCTCTTCCACTGCAGGAATCCTATTCTGCAAAAGCCTGATAAGTCATCCTGTACCTTCTGCTTGAACACTGCCCCTAAAAGAGAGCACCCTATCTATCACAATAATTCCAATTCATTTAAGGTTAGCCTTCATTTCCAGGAATTTTACCCTTCAGTTGATCTGAATTCTGTTCCCTAGAATTTCTGCCTGGACTACGGTTCTTCTCTCAGGAGCCATTCAGAACAATTCTAATATCTCTTTTCTACCACAAGACAAAGTCCATCCTTCAGATATTTATTCAACTGCTTATGCCTTTTCCCATAAAGCTTTTCTTTTGGATGCTATGCATTCTTAGTTCATTAATTTATTCTACCTAGTATCTAATTTCCAGATTCATCACTTTCTGGTCACCTAATTCCATGTAAAACCAGTTTATAAATGTATCATTTAGAATGGGTCATGCAGATATAAACACAATACCCAAATGTGCTTCAACTAAGAATTTTTTTGCCATTTAAAATTAGTATTTTTTCAGAACTATGTCAAACTGTTGACTAATATTGACCTTCAAGTCCAATGGAACCCTCAGGTCTTTTCCCAGTCACCTTATTGGTGTCATTGTTGTCTTAAAAATTCCTTTTTCTACTTGTTTTCTTCAGATTCTACTGACATTTTTCTTTTCTCATATTACATCATCGAGTTTTATTCCTCTGTACAAAACTGGACAAGTTATATCTATTTCTTAACAGGTATGTGTTTGGGTATAAAAATTGAGAATAAAAATTAGAAAAAACAATTGAGCAATATGTAAGTACACTATTATTTCTTCATCTGAAACAAATGTTTTTACCTCAAATGAACATAATGGCATCTACAGAGCAATGTGTATATATATATGTATATATATATATATATATATATATATATATATATATATATATATATATACACATACATTTTTTTTTTTAGTGAGAAATGCATTGGAGTTGAAGTTCAAAAACTGGAGGTGAATCTTGGTTTCATCATTACTTGTGAGATCTCAAACAATTGCCATTCCTTCTTGAAGCCTCGGTTTCTGCCTATGTAAATTAAAAGTTTGGTGATTAAATTATCTTTAAGGTTCTTTTGGGACCCAGGATTCTATGGTTCTAAGCTTCTTTTCTACTGGACTGTACCTGAAAGCCCACCATTAACAATGTAGTAGTTTTTCATATTAAATACTGCTTTCTGCACAGGATAACCTTTTGTAATGCAAATCATCCAGGGAGAGGGGCTATATTTAGTGCCCTAGCATAAGTGAATTTATCTGATTCATTCTCCTCTATAAGTTAGGTGCATGGAGATGGAGAACACTGAAAAGGAAGATAGCAGCTTTAGTATAGCTGCCAAATAAAACACAAACTGTATCCATTTCACAGAGGTGCCAAAAGCTGTTGGGATTTTTCCCGAGATCCTCTGAAAATCCATTGTTCTGTCAATCTGTGAATAACTTCCACTGATAGGAAACTTACTTACGGTGGATACAAAAATGTCATCAGTGCCCTTTGGGCACCTTGGCGATGAGCCCTTCCTGTATAGGCAAGGTTGGATTTGGACTTCCATTGTGATCTTGGCCTTTTGTGCTAACATTTACAATCTGCAGGTATAGCCACTGAGAGCCTAGAATCACCCCCAGGCCATCATATTGGATCAGGGGTGGACTTTATGGAGAAATGTGTATCATTATCATCATCTTCTCTTCCTTCATCATCATCTTCTTCCTCCCTCATCATCTTTTTCTTCCTTCACCATCATCATTTTTGTCTTCCTCATCATCCTCTCCCTTCATCATAATTTATTTCATCATCACTATTTTTTTCTTCTATATCATCACTTTGTTTTCTTTCTTCATTATCAACACCGTCATCATATTCTACCATGATTTTTTCTTTTTTTAAAGCACTTTCACATGACAAGACGTGATTATATTATAGCATGGATCATAGCTTACCATCTAAGAGGTTCTTAGCTTTACAAGCAGAAGGATTTATGAAGTCTATACCAATTAATCCAACCCATTCCTTCTATAGATGTGGGAACTGAGACACTGGAGCTAAAATGATTTATGCAAGATGATACATAATAATAGTTAATTTCAGAGACAAGATCTGAAACCTAATTCTAGAAATTTGCATGAAGATCTGAGTTTATTGGTATTTGCCAAATATGCTATCTTGTCTTTGAGTCTCATTTTATTCATCTACAGAACGAGGAAACCGAGTAATCTCTGAGTATTTCCTAGTTCTAAATCCTATCATTTTATTTGGTCTCACAATAAATCTTTGGGTTAGAAATAAAAAATATTATTCTCATTTTGTTGATGAAGATATTGAATTCAAAAGACACTTAGCAAATTATTCACACAACTAAAAATACAGAAGTAATAAAAACCTATATCAAGTCAACTGCCAAGACCTATCATTTTAATCAATATCAAACCTCTCTCAGCTATCCTCTTTTTTGTGTTACCATTGTCTGTAGCTCTGGCCTTAATTATCTTTTTTTCCTGCAAATTTTGATAGCCTCAGAAGTTGACCTCTAAAAGAGTAATACAATAAGCATATTAAGAGAGCAGGAAATAGTTTATGTGTCAGCTTTATAGATAAAGGAAGAATGTAGTACCAAAGAAAATATAAAGAACATTATAAAATATAAAATAGATAATTCTGATCATATAAAATTAAAAACATTTTTTTCACAAACCAAAATAAAACAACAAAAATTATAAGGAAAGAAGAAAACTGGGAATATTACAAAATGTATCTCTGATAAAGGCCTCATTTCTCAAATACATAAAGAACCAAGTCAAATATATAAAATGCAAGATAAATGGTCAAAGCATATTCTGAACGGGCAGTTTTCAGACAAAGAAATCAAAGCTGTCTGTAGTCATATGAAAAAATGCTCTAAATTATTATTGATAAAAAACCAAATAAAAGCAACTCTTCATGCCTATCAGAATGATTAACATGAGAAAAAAAGGAAAATGTTGGATGTTAGAAAGATGTGGGGAAAACTGGAATCCTAATGTACTGTTAAAAGAGTTGTGAATTTCTCTAACCATTCTGTAAATCAATTTGGAATTCTGCCCAAACACATAATCTTTACTCCAGCAATACCATCACTAGATCTATATTGCAAACACTTCAAAAAATAAGGAATAGAGCTATTTTGCGCAAAAAATAGTTAAAAACAGATCTTTTTATGATAGCTAATAATTGGAAATCAAAGGAATGGCCATCAGTTGGGGAATGGCTAACCAACCTGTGGCATGTAATTGTCGTGGAATAGCATTGTGTTGTAAGAAATGACACGCAGGATAATTTCAGAAAACCTGGAAATACTTAGATGAACTGATGCATAATGAAGTGAATAATGTTGTACAGAGAAGCAGCAATATTGTTCAATGAAGAACTGGGAATGACTAAGCTCTTTTCAGCAACTCAATGTTCCAAAACAATTCCAAAGGACTGATGATGAAGCATGCTATCTGCCTCCAGAGAAAGAACTGATATTCAAACTGAAATGGGCTATTTTTTACTTTCTGTCTGTTATTCAAGTTTTCTTATATAAAACGTATAAAATGACTACTATGGAAATGCTTTACAGAATTGCATATATATATATATATAATCTATATTTGATTGCTTATCATCTCAATGAGGGGGAAGGGAGAGGAAAGAGAGGAATAGAATTTGGAACTCAAAACACAAAATAAGATTTTTTTTTTAAATTAAAGAAAATTTGACCCCTTCAATTTACTCTATTAAAATGAGCTAATTATATATTAACTTTATACCTACTCATTTAATTTAAATCTCACAATAAATCTGGGATTTATATGAGGCTTTCAATAGTATTCTCCGTTAGTAGATATGAAAACAGACTCAATGAGGATGCTCTATTGAAGGTCCCTAAGAAGAAGAGTGAGAACCCAAACCCTACTCGACTGCCTTGAAACTGAATGGTCTTTGTTCTATACCAAGACAATTCCCTTCTTACTTCCTTTTGGAATCTCCCTTTACTCCTGTCTCGAACATGCCCATCCAACAAGGACAGATCAAAGATCCAAGTGGGTAGGAATAGGCACTACCACAAGACAACACTAGGTGGTGCTGAAGGGCAGTAACTAACAAACTTTTAGTTAGGTCAATTTCCTCTCCCACCAATCAGAAATTACTTGATCAATGGTGTTTTGTCAGTAGCCCGCATTTAAATAGCATTGGTCCAATAGAGCAACTTTTCAGTCCATCTCCCAAGTCTTAAATTCTTCTCCTCCGGTACCTGCTACTTCTCCTAGGTTCCTAGGCTTTCAGTGCATAAATGAGAGCCCCCCTTCTTTCTGTTGACTCACCTTTCACTTTAATAAAGTCAAACACCCCCAAATTTCCCTATCAAATCAATAGTCCTTAACAAGAGTCATTTGGTAGTGTCCAAATGTTTACATAGTCTTTCATTGGGATTAGCTTCAGTAAATACATAGGTGTGTGTCTGTGTGTACATACACTTATATGAGTGTATATATACGCATTTATACATAATCCTTGTGTAAATCTATATGCATTTTCATGTACATATAAGTATTTTTCAGTTGATAAAAGTGTCTATAATACAACACATACTGTAATAGTATAAATAAATATATAATAAAATCATTTAATTAATTAAATTTGTTTTATTAAATAATTTTATTAATTTTTATTTTATTAATCTTTAATTATTTAATTAAATAATAGACCTAACTTCTCTCACGAAAAGAGTTATCATATATTTTAGAAGGGGATGAAAGTTAATTTTGTGTCCAAAACAACTCAAACCTTACTTTAAATCTACTTGTTCAAACATATATATTAGCAAGTTTTGGTTTTTCCTGATTCTTTTTATGTAGCAAGAAGTTAAATTTGAAGAAGACAAATATTTTATATGTTATGATGTATAAATTTTATGTTCAAATCAGGCCCAACCTTATTTTATTTATTCATATGTATTAGCAGATTTTAAAATAATTAATTAAAACAAACTTCTCTTCCTATCTTTCATAGATGAAGATGTTAATTTTTTTAACAGAGGAAATCTTTTACACCTTTGACTTTATAGATATATGTAAATATAAATGGAAACACAAATATACACATATAGTCAAAGGCTATAAAATGCACATGCATATATACATACATATATATGCATGTACATATACTTTCTTCATATTACTTTTTTTTTCTATCATCACTAAACTAGAGTACATATAAAAGGCCTTGAAAGAATCTGGAATCGTACACTAGCAAATAAATAGCAATGAGAGCTCCTTCCTCTCCCTACTTCACTCCTCTCATTCATGCTTTCTTTATTTTTAGGATTCCTTTCAGCTTCCACCAAACACCAGACAGCTAAATCAGAGACACCAAGGTAAAGCAAGCAGCCCGTGATTTTGGTGATTTCAATTTGAGAGATGGTACTTGGAAGCAGGGAGGTGGTACAATGGACGGAGTACCCGGCTTCAAGTGAGAAAGTCTTACTGAGTTCTAAAACAGCCTTACTATGGTTGACTTGAGCAAGACATTTAACTCTATTTACCTCAATTTTCTCATCTGTAAAATGACCTGGAGAAGGAAATGACAAACCGTTTCAGTGTCTTTACCAAGAAAATCCCAAATGGGATCATGAAGAGTTGGACACAATGAAATAACAACAAAACTGGTCCACAAAAAACATTTGTTTTTAGAAATATGGTTTTCGTAGGACTTGGTGTGTGTACTACACTGTAGGAAATGATTATGGGTTAATCAGCATTCATTTCTTAAAGTTAAAGTACTATGCAAAAGATGGCAGTTGCTATTTGTTACCCATATCTCCTCAGTTATTTTTTTTTAAATTGTTGAAGAATTCTAACAATTCCTTCTAGCTCTAAATATATGACTTTATAGTCCTTCTCCCTGTATAGGCCAGGTCACAAAGCTAGTATGTGTCTGAGGCTAGATTTGAACTCAGGCAGATGAATCTTCCTGACTCCAGATCCATCCACTCACTCACCTAATTCTCCTGTTATTATTATAATTATGATCAAAGATTTCTAAAACTGAGATAGGAGAGACCTCATAGTAGACAAATACACAAACGCTCAAAGAATGGCAACAGAAAGCAATGATAGTTTTCCCTATCACATGGAAATGTTGGTCTTGAAGGTTGTTTCAAAAGAAGCCATAAATGCAATTTTTTTAATCTTTTAGAATGGAAAAGTAGCTCCTGAGCATTGAGATCCTTAAAGAAAGGAAACATATCCACATATCCTCACAGCCAAAGGATCTGAGGTGGCTAAAATGGTATTGTTGGGAATTGGGTGGCAGGTACCTGGGAGTCACCACACTGTGGGTCTCTGAAGTCTACTTCAGAGACCAATAACAAGGAGATTGCTGTTTACTGGTCCTATATATTAACCTTCTAAAGGTATATTGAACTAGAATGATTCTACAAGAGTAGAAGGAACTATGGAGGATTCTATAGGAGCGAAGATTTGCACTAAAACTCAAAGATTGATCCAATCCCTTCCTCTCCATGCAGTTCTAGTCTAGACATCCCTCTTATGTCACAAGGAAATAGGAATGCATCTGGAAAATCCACGTAAAATGTTTTGTCCCTCCCTTGGTACCAGAAAAGAAGTTTGCTTTTTTTTTCTTTTTTCCTTTATGGGTGCTTATAGTAGCATATTGTAAAATTTGGGTTAAGCATTTGGTCATGGGCTCTCTGTCATCTGCAATTTCCACAAAACTCCCCAAGAATTCCCAGTTAATTTCTTACGCCGACCAGGGCATATCTAAACTAGAATAGGGAAAGTCCCCATGTGAAAAGGATGATGATAGATGGCTTACTGTATTTGATTCATTGTCGGTATTCATTTATGGGCTTCTTTGAGTCCTCTGTAAGTTCTGAATTTTCTGTGTTGAAACGACAGCTGTTCCTTACTCAAGAGGTATGTTTTACTTGGTGGGTTGGCATGGAAGATTAAGACCATTGCTATCTACATCTATGAACCAAAACACAGTTCATTCCTAAATCATATCTTTAGATTTCTCTGGAATAATCTCAAAGGCAAAAGCGCAAAATATTTTTTTTGCCAACCCTATCCTGTTACTCTAAAACTGAGGTGTGTATATTTGTGGAGGAGCTGACATAGGTTACTTCATATTATTGAATTTAACAGTTTTTTTTTTCTTACTTGTATTCCCTGGGAGAATTTGGAAAGGAAAGCAAGATTAGAAGTAGGTGGACGTCAGTTTTTTCTGGAAAATTAGGGACTTGAGCTTTTATGTTTGAAGGTCACTTCTCATTCTATGTAGTCTTATGTTTTCTACCTTGAAATTTCCACATTTTATGGCTTTTAAGGACTCTAATAATTCTAGTTACTAAAGTTGTTTCTGGTACTGACATTCTATGCTTCTATGTGCAAGAAAAGGAATCAGGCATGTGAGGGGCAAGGGTAGGGGAAGAACAATCCTAAGTACTCTTGAAATTATTGACAAGGGGGGGGAAATAATTTGAATTTTGAGCTTAAAAAAAAGAAAACTATTTATAGCCAATGATATGAATTTGGATTTACTAATACAGTTGGACCAATGCTACTAATTCCTGGTTGATTTTGTTTTTTCTACTAAATATCTTGGATGAAATACAGTCACTGTTTTGAGACTTGACTTAAAGGCCATAGAAGGCAGCTAATGATAACTGGAAATCCTTCCAATTTGGCTTGCAGCACTAGGTGTTCTAATGAAAAAGCATGAGGTCAGATTACAGTCTAATCTTAATTAATGTTTTTATTAAAAATCGTGGAAAAAAGATTAAACAGTTTAAAGTAAACCTATTGTCGATAGTTAATTATTAGGTGCTAAATACACAAATTATGATGGCACAAAGAAAGTGCAACAAAGCAGATTAAAAATGCCAAAAAAAAAAAAAAAAAAAAAAAAAGGCCTAAGCAAACTATGCCATCACAATTTGTAAACATTGGCTCCTGCGTCTGCAGAAACAACACACTTTGAGGTGATTTGGATAGGCTACCTTCCACACCCCAATACCATTTCTATTGGGTTGATTTGGTCCTATTCCCTTCAGATAATTCCCAACTACTTCATTTTCTTACCTAATTTTAGGACAGAGGTGACTATGTTTAATTAATTTTCAGAGACTAAAGGCCAGATTTTGCCAGCCAGGAGACAGATTTTCAAGGTCAATGGAGGGAATGACTATATCAATGAAACCAAAGGCTTTGGCATATTGGATTACTAAATCAGTCTCTTGAGAGAACATATGGATGATCCATCAAGTCCTTCAGGGACTGGTTTGAGGTATTGTTCAAGATTATTTTCCTTTCTTTCACTTCTCCAATTATTTGTGCTCTCTCATCCTCCTTACCTTCTATTTTCTTATCTGTGTAAATCCCATTTTCCCCAACCATGTAAACACCTTGAGGACAGAGGCAGTTTTATTTATAGCTTAAGTTTTCTAGCATCCATCTTTTTGATTCAAACAAAAAAAGCCAAATATTTAATGTATTTTAATAAAATTTTAAAATATATTTTTCCTCTGCTCCAACCTAATAGTGGGGCAAGAGGTAAGTTGACCTGACTACTTCTAAGTGCCCTTCATGGAGAGGGCTTCCACGTACGAAGGGAACTGGGCTTGCGTGGGAGGTGTTTACGGCTATCCAGTTACTTGGGGCCAGAAGTGAGCAGCAGATTCACAAGTGGATGAGAGCCACAGGTAGGACGAGCATCCAGATTACGTACATACTCAACAAAGCAATATGAAGGAGCACCAGAAAACAATGAAATGGATGATCCATAAAAGAAGCAAGCTATGATGGCGTGGAAGGCATAAGGAATGACTGAGGGACAGTACATCATTGCCTTGTGAAAGGAAATCAACGTTGGGTAGATTTCCTCATAAATTTAGGAGAGGTTATGAGGCAAGACTTACAAGAGGTCACTTAAGTATTGCTAGATTGGGAATAACATATACCCCTTATGAGTAGCTGAATTGAAAATACAAATAACGACCAACTTCTCTAATTTTACATACTTGTAAGGTCCATGTGTGTGTTCTCTGAAACTGAATAGGAGACCTCCTTGCCGAGGCCAGTATCTGCCAGCAGAAAGCAGCTTCACAGTTACTCAGTTCCTTGGA
This sequence comes from Sminthopsis crassicaudata, assembly GCF_048593235.1. NCBI lineage: Eukaryota > Metazoa > Chordata > Mammalia > Dasyuromorphia > Dasyuridae > Sminthopsis > Sminthopsis crassicaudata. The sequence goes on along the minus strand of NC_133622.1, from coordinate 4,278,477 downwards.
GGCAGGGCATTTTCTCACACCACAAGTCAAGGGTTTTTCTGAGATCTTGTAGTCGGGGCCTTCCAGCACAGCTAGAACATACTGGCTGCTGAGGCTCATCTAAAGAGCAAAATCTGTGACACTCTGAGACATCTGTATCACCTTTCCGCCTGATACTCCACCAGGTAATCCACAGAGAACAGAAGTATCATTTCTGCATCCTTAATGTAAACTCTCTTCAAGTTTGCATGGAGAATTATTTCACTAAATCCAGTTGACTTGAAGGGCACCAGCTAATACATGGTTTTTTAAGTCTCCGCTAGCTCTGTGACATTCTCCATTTAGGAGATTTATTGACAATGCACCCATAGAGTACTTATAGTACTCCTCCACACCCAAAATCCCTCATGATAGACCTCTCCCCCCATTTATGTTGTATTAACTTTGTATAACCTCTACATTTACTTGCTTCTGCACATGCTGTATTGCTCTTCCATACTCTAACCACCTATCCCCCAGTAGAACCGAAACTCCTTGAGAACAGGGGATATTTTATTGTGGACTTTGAATCCTCAGTGCTTAGCCCAGGACCTTCAACATGGTGAATGTGTAATGATTATTTAGTAAAGCATGGATTGGAAATAAAATAGTGGGTCACAAAGCCATCTCCACAAAGCTCCAAGTACAAACTCTGGAACTCTTGAATAGTGTTCATTGGGAAGGATAATTACGTAGATATAACTAATATATTTAGAGAGATACGAGCAGGAAAGTGGGTTCCCCTGAATTTTCAGAAGAAAAGGAATTTCCAGATGCCATGAATAAGCCTCAGCAAAAGCATCTGATTTCCACACGAAAAAGAGAATATCATCATCTCTGAGCATACGGAGATTTTAGTCTCCGTCAAACTGGTAAAGAGAAAAATAGTCAGAGAGATTGAAGATGGGCAATTGCAACCCTTCTTGTTGGCCATATCTGCAATGGGCCAACCCCACGTCACTTTAACCCGGCAGACACCGAGTCCTTCAGCCATCCTAACAGCCCTCACAAGGACATCATCCGCCCATCACGGAGCCAACGCTAACTTTTCCCAGAGTGACTGGGTCACAGCATGCAAATGTTTCCGAACAAACTGCCCATGTTTTCCCTCTACGTCTCTGTGCCATGCCCACTTGAACAGTCTGTTACAGATGCTCTGATCTGGTTTCCCCAGAGACAATATTGATTTTTGTCACTGCTGAAATGAAGCTCAAAAAGGCGGGGGGTGGAGGGTAGAGAGAAAAAAAGCTTCACAGAATAAATCCTAAAGGAATAAGCAAGCTTCTGTTCAATGATGCTCACACAAGTGATATTACAAAATAGTAAAGACTTGAGAGATAGACAGGATGACTTTTATGATCTACTAATTTCCTCCTTTTTGTTTAATTGGTGGACATGATTAAAGTTATATTTGCTCAACGTGTGGCATGTCAAAGACCAGAAAGGGTCTTAAAAGGACAGAAAACCCATCTGCAGGTCTCTGGGAATCGGATATTATTGGTACTGATGAGAGAAAGTGGAGCCACTGACACATAAGCCCCTCCCCACTAGTGAGATCTTTCTCTTCGGAATGGATTCAAGCTCTTTAGGTCCAGATGCCCGCATGAATAGATAAGATATCCTCTCAGGGTGCTATTATGAGAAGAGAGAAAAATAGTTTTATATCCTTTGCAAAGGTCTTTATTTATTTATTTCTCTTTTCAAAGATTTTCTATGTAGCACAAGACAGGGAAGAGGAATAATTTGGAACACTGATTAAACTTGGAGAGGGCAGATGGATGGCACAGTGGATAGAGTCATTGGCCCTGGAGTCAGGAGGACCTGAGTTCAAATCTGGCCACAGACACTTAAGAGTTAACACTAGTTGTGTGATCCTGAGCAAGTTACTTCCCCCCAGTCACCTCACACAACAAACTAAAAAATCTAAAGCAAGATAAAACTTAGATAAAAGCATTTTTTACAAATGCAATAAAGGAGGGTATTTTGCCAGTTATGATTATTGTAATAGAAAGAATGGCTCTAACCATCTTGTCAAAGATGTTGAGAAAAAATGAATGCATCAGAAACATTTCCCATCACATTTAAACAAAAATGAATAAATAATATTAATAACCTACTGTAATCATAAGCTTCAGGAAGCAGGGTCTATGCTTTTTTATTTTTAATTTTTTTACTAACAGTTGCCACTTTGTCTTCTACTTATATCAATAATAGTTAAAAAAAAAATATTAAGTGTTTTACTGTGTTCCAAGAACTCTGCTAAACCAAAGATTTTAAAAAGAAAAGGCAAAAACAGTCTCCAAATTTGAAAAGATCATATTCTAATAGGATGTAATCATATTCTAATTAGATCATATTCGAATACACCATGTAAATTAGTGTGGGATGTTTTTAGAATAGACTGAAGGTACTTGCAGAGGGGAAGGAACAAGGCGCTGTGGGGGAGGGGAAAGTCCCTGCAGAAGGCAGCATTCAGTCTGAGTTTTGACAGAAGCCAGATATTCTAAGAGATGAAGATCAGGAAGAAGGATATTCAAAGTATGTAAGACAGCCAGTGTGGAGGCAGAGAAAATCCAACAGATCAGGAGAGTTAGGTTGTGCTGGATGAATGAGGATAAATTATGCGGAGACTGAAAAGAGCATTAATTTTATAAGCAGAAAATTTAAGGTTTAACCCTGGCTCTGTCATTTACTAGCAATGTGATTTTGAGAACCTCCATTATTTCTTTGGATCTCGTTTACTTTAAACCCTAAACAAACAAAAAAAAACAAACAAAAGACTAAGCGACAATGAGTAAAGACCAAACCTTATAATTCTGCGATACTTGAAGGATCCAGAGACCACCGGGATGGTTATTCTCTCCAGGGAGAAACTTCTGTCTTGGCAGATAGTTGGAGCCAAGCAAAAAATTTCACCGCCTTGTGACCAAACCTTTGGTATTAATCCCAGCTGAATTTAGCTCCTTAGGATTGTAGTTCCCAGATCCTCTCCCATCCCATTAGAACCTTTGGTTACCCACCTGGGTCTTAACAGTGTTTGGCAAAGGTCTTCAACATATTAAAAATGCCAATAGACAGCAGAGGATGTCATGAAACCAGCTGGCATGGGATGGGAAAGATGGAATGGATGTAGCCGGTACTGTTGGTCATGTAACGGATCCATTACAAAATGATAATCATCATTATCTGGATTATCTGCATCTGGTGTTAATGCAAGACTATCTACCTGAAAACATAGCCCAGGATAGCAGGAAGTAAGTTAAAGGGGTGCCTTCGTAGAGCAGCTAGAGCACTGAATTGAGAGCTGGCCAGGTTAGGGGTTCCCATCCTCACTAGCCACATAATTAAAGGCTAGAAATTGCTTTCTGAGCCTGTTTCCTTATTCATTAAGGGTCAACCTGCTTTGGGGGCTTGCTTATCCTCTGAAATGTTTTAATAAAAGCACTTTTAGAAGTTTAATTTTTAATATAAAGTCCCCAGAGAATCCGATGGAATACTAAATCTGTTTGTGTAACCTCTTCCCCTCTTTGTGGAACAGGTGGGCCCAATCCGGAACACCTGAGTTACTGCACTGGATGGATCAGCAAGTGAGAGGTCCCACGCCAAAGATCAGGAGGATTTGGAGTAAGCTCCGAGGCAGACGAGTCACAGTGGACAACAAGACATTGTCTCTGGGTATCGGCCCTGTCGTTTCCTCTAATCCCAAGTGAAGAACCAGCTGTGACAAGTTTCATGTCTCCCTTACCAAGTCCCTGTTCCCTTCTGGAAGGAAAGGAGAATTTCTCTGGTGCCATTGTTATCCCAGTCCAGTGGACTGCAGCAGTTTCAGGGTTGTAGCATGATTCCCAGGGGGATGGAGGCTTGGCCCTAGAACATGGGGGGTTCCATGTTCTAGCTATATGTGTATATATATGTGTCTGTGTATATATATGTATATATACATATACATACACATATACATATGTATATATATATATTTCTCTGTGTATATGTATGTATAATGTGTGTATATATGTGTAAGTATATGTATATGTGTGAATATATATGTGTGTCTATATGTATGTAAATATATATATATATATGTATATATAAAATATGTGTGTGCAAAGAATAAAGAGGGGGAGTATTAAAAGAGGTTCAATATCCTGATTTCACTTTTAAGTCCTGTGACCCTAACATGGACTCTGGATCATGGCTCAGACTAAAACTTTGTACATTTTCAGGAGAACGGTAAATACTGTCCTCCTTGCCCTACATCTGTTTGTGAGAACCTGCCCCCTGGGGAATTCTGCCTGGGAGAAGGTAGCCATTAACAAGAACATGCCAACCTGATGGGTCGGTCGACACCTCGGTGACTTTCCCAGTGAATCTCTCCATCCAGCTTCAGAGGGAAATCGCTCTCTGACAAGATCAGCGATGACCCTCCCTCTTACATTCCCCTTTGGCCTGTGGTTCAGGAGGTTCCTTGCCGGAGCCTCAGGAAGACCTCCGGGAATATTTCTGTCACTTAAATTTCACTTGAGAAGATCCAGGAAAGCTAAGTGAAGAGAAATGTATACGTTTATTTCCATTCTTCCATATGACTTTCACAGCAGTTTTATATAGACATTACAAAGTGGAAGTCAATAACATAACATTCAAGCTTCTCATTTGCCATGAAGGGCCTTCCGTAATCTGTCCCTAGGTCTTTCCCATCCTTTTTACGTTATCCCCAAATTGATCTTCCCCAAAATTCTTCCCTTTTCATTTTCCCCAATCTCTGATTAATTTCCTTGCCAGATATATGCGATCATTTTCTCCACTTATCCAATTCTTTCCTTTCCTTCAAAGTCAACCTCAAATCTAACCATCCCTGTCAAATATTTCTTGTTTGTCTTAATTTAACCGGCCTTGAAGTGTGTCTCAGTCTTCTTGGAGGTTTCCAAGACCTTTTCGTGAGACCCTTGAAGTCAAAACAATTTTCAGAATAAGACAAAGATTTTACTTTCCTTTTAAAACAGTGCCCCCATCTCCAACTCTGTATCTGTGAAAGTCAGGATATTCTTCATGTACTCCAACCAAAATAACAGATTGCAACAGATTGAATGGAAAAGATAGAAGAACTGAGCAATCTTCTATAAAGCTAGTCAGATGATTTGCAAAAATATGGAAAAGATGACACCCTTCCCCTTAGTTTTTTGGTTTGAAGATATTGTTACTTTTTTCATAAAAAAATCTATTAATACACAAGGGGCTTTATTTTATTGTTATAATGAACTCATATTTTAAATCAGTTTTAATTTCTAATAGAGCAAACCTCAATAGATATCATCTACATAAACAAAAGTTCTTTGGTGTCTTCATTAATTTTAAGAATATAAACATCTTCTGGGGCTGAAAATTACTTGTTCTATAGAGATCTCTTATTTCTTTGAGCTCCTACAAAATTTTGAGTACTTGCATTAATAATAATAATAACAATGAGTAGTTGACTTCTATTCTTATTGAGTAGGAAAGGTCTCAAGATATAAAAGAGTTATACATACATATATATATATATACATAACACATACACATATAATATATACATATATATACACACATATATAATATAATATAATATAATACACACACACACACACACACACAGCTGATTGTGACCCTTGTTCACAGCTCCTGGTTATCCCATGCTCTGCCATCCGTCTATAGCAGAGATTCCTAATTGTGTGTACATGTACATTTTGATGGGCCCTCTTGGCAAATTGAAGACATTTCCACCCTCCGTCTCAGAATAAGACAAAATAAATAATAAAGAATTGTAAAAAGAAAAAATAATTTTCAAACAACTAAAGAAATACCAATTTAATATCAAAAGTTAGTAAAAAAAATGCAATTTGCTCTCCCCCTCTAAGTTCATGGACCCCTTAAAGCTATCTATAGATATCAGGTTCAAAATCCTTATCTGGAGCTGGAGTCCTTTACGGTTTTGTAGCCTGGTCCGCTTTGTAGTGTGAGAAAGCCTGTGCTTCCTTCTCATCTTAATGTTTTCAAACTTGCAATGGAGTACAAAGGAAACAAGTCGTGCTGAAAAGCCATTACCAAAATAAGAGAGGAAATATAACTCGAAACAAAACTTGGAGCCACATGGATCTCTTGGCCCTTGTGCCCACCTGCTGGCCCCACCTTATTTCAGAATCAGATTTATTAAAAGGTCATTATGAAATAAAAACAAAGACAGACAAAGCAGACATACAGTCTCTCCCTAGAATCGCCCCCCATGGCAGACTGTAAGTCATCTCTGAGGACTCACCTCTCAGGCTCACATTTGAACTCCTGAGAGCTCCCTCACGCTTCAGGGTCCTGCTTTAGGAAGGTGGAGGCGTCTCATCTACTCACAATTAATCTACAAAGTTCCGGACACGTCCAGGGAGGGGTTCGGCAAAGTCCATGGTTCCTTCTGCTCTTTGGCCCTCCTCATTTCCCCAAGCCCTGTGGACTGGGTGCCTCAGATGGGAGTCATTAGCTGATTAATTAGAACAAGATGTGTGTGCCATGTGGGGAAGAAAAAACAAGCCAGCCACGTTTCCCTGGCCTGGATGCTGGAGTATCAAAGCAGAAATAAGGGCTGGAGGAGCCCCTGGAGGAAGCCTGTGCAAGGCTGGGCGAGAAACGCTTCTGAGACCAGAGGGCTTTGGGGCTTCACCTTGAGGTGGGACAGCCAGGTTGGAAAACCTGGGATCTCCTGACTGACGGGGCCTCCCCCTCCTCACCACCTTGCTGGGATTACAGACAAATGTCAGCCAGGGCCCTAAGGCCAGAGTCTTCCCATCAGTTGGGACTCCAGGTATCTTCCTATGGACCAGTATAACCAGCTGGGATCCCCCATTACCACCTTTGGGAGGAGCCTGTCGTATTTTTAAAGCCAGTAGGACGATCTGCTTCCTTTCTCTGTGGACACCTCCCAGACTCTCCTAATCAATCGCCTTGCTGGAAACTTCTAATCTCATTGGAAACTCTTCATTTTTAGTTCTGTGTTTAAATCTTATGGAATTAACACATATTGGATCACTGGGTCACTGGGGCAGGGGGAGGGGAAAGGAAGGAAAAAAATTAGAAAACAGGGTTTTGTTGGGGTGAATGTCGAAAATTATCCATGTATGTATTTTGAAAACAAAAAGCTTTAATTAATAAAAAAAAAAAAAAGTAAATCTTGTGGAAAAGACAGAGCCCCTCTTCTCAGGTACCCTTCTACCTCCTTGGGTCCTACAGGTGGAAGCGCTTCAGAAGAAGGAGAATTCATTGGTTCAATAGATACATACATGCAGGTAGGAGGGCACGTGTACACACACATGCAGAATTATGCACGCTTGCACACTTGGGCAATCAGAAGTCTGATACCGATTATATGATATATATAGTATACGTATTGTAGATACATGGTTGCTTTGTCCGGATAATTGATCCCAACTCTGGAAAGGTGTACCTGAGTCTAGGTCAGCAAGATACTTCTAGTTAAGCATACACTTAGCGTGGTGATGTCATGGCTCTCTAATTCATACATGCTCAGAATGCTGTAATGAGGTCATCAATAATATAATATTAATATTAATAATATTAATTAATAATAAAATAATAAAAGATCACCTTTCATATTAGAAATATTAATCAGATACATGCAATTACTAATTCATTATTTTTGATTCATATTAGATTGCTTCCATCTTTAGCTCTAAGTTCAGATCAATATATTATTTTCAATATGTACCATCAGTACCCTTAATTGAGATCCATAATTCTTTTTTCCAAATTTCGCAAATCCATCTAATATTTTAAATCAATAGATCGATTGCTCTGAGAAAATTAAATGTTCTGTGACAGCCAACATCATTTAACTCTGGACTTTCTATTTTGGGGTATAATAGTCCAAGATCCTTTCCCTCAAATCATTAATAATAAAAATACTAATAATTTTATTTTCTTCATTTTTATTATCTTTCAAGACCCTTCTTGAAATATATTGGAAATATAGTATATAAAAGGTATTAGAAAACTCCCCAAAGATGAACAACAGAGTGAAATGAGAGGAAAATAACCAGCCAACATTTTAAATGTGTGTGTGTATAATAGCTATACATGGGAAAATAAAAATTATATATTATCCTTTTGATTAAAAAATAGATTTATTTTATCTTTATAACAATAGTTCTAAGGAGATATATAGCACAATTTATTATTATACATTTGCCAGAGATGAAATCTGAGGCATAGTAACTTTTTACTTTTAGTTGCCCAGTGTTCTATAAGCTCCTTGAAGGTAGGGATTATTTTATATTTATATATATATATATATTTGCTTCTGCATCTTCATTAACTTATCAAGCACTTCAACTTATTAATTTCATTAGTTTACCAAACACTCAAGCAAAATAGGTGCTTGATAAATGTTTGTTTAATCAGATTGTTGAATTTAAATTAATTTAAAATAATACATTTAAATGAATTTAATTTAATGCATTCTTCAATAATTTAAGGCTTGGTGATTTCACTGGTCTGAATGATCTCTCCCCAGGGAGGATGCAATTCCTTCTTATGTTTTAAAGGCTGATTTCATGAATTCTTTTGGCTGATAACAATACAATACATCACTTTGCCTGTGGGGGTGGGAGTTCAGTTTTTTTTCCAAAAACCAATATTCACCCAGAGCCATCAGAAGAGAACTTTGATAAAGGATTTATCTGTAATCATAATATTGATAACAATAACATCAGTATGAACATCATTAACTCATTTTTAGTATGGATTTTACTAGGGATAGCTAGCTTTAACTCTCATTTGATCCTCAAAATACCCTTTGAAGTAGATAAGGCAACATTATCATTCTTCTACACCAAAGAAAACAAGAGGAAGAGAAGTAAAAAGCCAGATCCAAGGATATAAAACTATTGCTGGTCAAGGTGGAGCAGCCACTTCCTATTTTCTGACAATTCACCAAGGAAATCGTATAAAGAAGCCGGGCTTTGTGGTAAGCATGAGACAACATTAAAGATTTCTTCCAAGCTAAGACCACTTGAGCCCATGACCCTAATCCTTATATAGATAGACAACTAATTCATACAGTGGCAAGGGTGCAAGACTTGGAATCCGAAAGATCTCCAGACTAATTCTGTCTCAGACACTTACTTAGTTGTGTGGCTGTCAATAAGTCACTTAAATACTCTCATCTCTAAAAGTTTCCTTGTATGTAAAAAGGGGATAATAATAGCACATACTGTGCAGCGCTGTCATGAGAACAAAATGATTTGTGTCAAGCTATTTGTAAACCTTGAAACACCATATAAATGTTAGCAACATATATATATTATATATGTTTTCTAAATAGAATATATTTTAAAGTTTTGCAAAATTATATTCTTTCTTAATTTGAGAAAAATATTTACATGCTAAAAATCCAAAGTGTCCTCCAGATAAGCAATGGGGTAGACACAACATCTTGCCCAAATTATAAAATCCATCCACAGAAAAATAGTAGCTTTTGGGCCTATGGCACGTGTGCAGGAGTGGTTGTGCTTTTCTACCCGGTTATTGTCAGAGTCCTCTCCCTGTGGTTATCAGGGTTCTGTAATCTCCAGCGGAGGTACTTAAAACAACAGGAAAGGGCTTGTAGAATGTTGCCAAGATAGCAGTTGTTAACTCTGGGAAATACAATTATCATTGGCCAGTCCTTACATTCTTTCATTTCCAAGACTTTCAGAAGCTTATAGAAGAAAGAAAAGAGAGAAAAAAAGGAAAGGAAAGAAGGAAGGGAGAGAGGGAAAAAGGGAAGGAGGGATAAAGGAAAGAAGAAAGGAATGAAGGTCTCAAAATATAGCTAGGAATGCTAGTACTTCCTCAGAAGAATCCTTGCCTCCTCAAACAGAGGAAATATCCAATGCAGCAGCCTCCAAAATATCAAGAATATAGACTAACCTGATCCATTTTCCCTCATTTAATAGATTATTTTGATTATGATTTCTCTGAATGTATAGAAGTTTTAATGAAGAGATCCCAAAAAATGATTCAATGAGCAAAATGTCACCTCAGAACTTTACTAGCTATAGGAAATATACTTTCATTAGACTATTCAAATGGGGTTTTCACTAAAAGAGTGGTAAAAAATAATCAAAGTGAGGAACAAGAGATCATTATATACTTCAAGAACAATACTATATGATGATCAATTTTGATGGACGTGGCCTCTTCAACAATGAGATGAACCAAATCAGTTCCATTTGTTCAAGAATAAATTGAACCAGCTACACCCAGTGAAAGAACTCTGGGAAATGACTATGAACCACTATATAGAATTCCCAATCCCTCTATTTTTGTCCGCCTGCATTTTGGATTTCCTTCACAGGCTAATTGTACTCTATATCAAAGTCCGATTCTTCTTGTGCAGCAAAACAACTATCTGGACATGTATACATATATTGTATTTAACTTATACTTTAACATATTTAACATGTATTGGTCAACCTGCCCTCTGGGGGAAAGGGTGGGAGAAAGGAGGGGAAAAGTTGGAACAAAAGGTTTTGCAATTGTCAGTGCTGAAAAATTATCCATGCATATATCTGGTAAATAAGAGGCTATAATAATAATAATAATAATAATAATAATAATAATAATAATAATAATAAAGTAAGGATTAACAATCTAGGTACAAAATTTACATTTAGAAAAAAAAAAAGAAAAATAATCAAAGTGATTGGCTGCCTTTTTAAATTCACCCTATATATAATTAATTGATTTTCCTCCTATAACTGCCTAACTCCTAATTCTTTGCCTTTGAACATAGTTCAGAAATTCAGTTGGTCTGTAATGTTAAATTGAGAAATCCAGTTTTCCTGCTAATCCCTGTTCTAGTCTTGTCTTAAAGAATTTAGTTATCCTTGAGGGATGCAGATGGGCACCAGTGAGTCTGGCCTAGGATCTTTACACAACCAACCTATTTTTCAAGGGTGTCTGGTTTGCTATCCCAAGAAGCCTGGTCTGCTATCTCTAACCTTGCAGGTGGCCTCCAACAGTGAGCACGTCTTAGGCACAGGAAGGAAGGGGGGGTTGTTGTGAACCCTTCATTCTCAATTTCCGATGATCATATTGGCCCTCTCAGCTCTATGAGCAATCATATTTATTTCACCATTTAGGATGAATGGTGAAGTTTTAACTAATTTTTAACTAATTATTTAACTAATCACAGCTTGTTCCTCACCTATGAAATCCTCTACTTTATTCTCTATTTCTCAAAATGATAAATTTCCTCATTCAGGAATTTCTCTTTGCTGAGGAAGCCGAAATCTTATTTATTGATCAATTCATGCTTTACTAATAAATTGATTGTGCTTAGAATGTTATGCCTCAATTTACCTTATTTTACCAAAACAGCTGTGAGCGTCTTTTTTTCAATACCTGTATCCCTCCTTTGTTTCTTACTTGCTATTGGTTATTAAGGATCACAAATTGCTATGTCGATGATTATATTTGGCTAAGAATTTAGCATGATTTTAATGCCCATACTGAAGACATCTTATTTGAGGATGATTTTAAGGCTATATTTTGTTCTGCTGACAAATGCTTTCGAACGTAAAAAAATAAAACCAGAGGCATCTTGTGTTTCTAACAAATTTCAGTTAATCGTGTGAGATTTAATACATTTACATACCAAAAAATCAAGTGGATGAAGGAAGCCTACTATATGAAGTACAGTTGGTTGGACAGCATATCAATAAGCTGAGCTGAGAATTGAATAGAAAAGTTTAATTGTACTTGGAAAATTACATGGTATTTTCAGTAGTCTCAAACTTCTCTTAATTCCCCAAGTGTCCCTTTATTTTCATATTGCTGATATTCTCCCAGTGGTAATGTGTGGTTGTGAGTCTTGAAACACAACAATCTGTGAAGAGGCAAAAGTGGGAATAGGCTAAATAGCAATGGAAAAAAACTCATGGTGGGAAATGGTTTTCAGCACAGACTTGAAAAATAAAATAAAGCTGAAGCCCTAACCTCAGAGAAGAGGCCATGCTGCTTTGGAAAATCCAGTATTTGTTTCTTTGAGGGTCTGTTTAATGTGAGCAAATGACATTCTGTTCTCTGACCCCAGAAGTACTAGTGGAACTGTTGTAGTCTCCTGAAAGTGGCCCCCCTGCTAAAGAAAAGGAAAAACCCCAAACCAAGACTTAACAAACAAAAAAAGCATCTTCTTGGAAGTCCCTTTAGTTTTTCACCCACTGCACACCCATCCTCTCTCACAGAGACTTTGATCGCTGAAGGGAACAGACTTTAGAGTCAGAATACAGAGAGTGTCAAGACTAAATTTCACGATGGCCAGATTTTTATATTCAGGACAGGGACAATTTCAGACAATTTTCTCCAGGATGGAGGTATCAATAATGTTGTCCTGTCCTTTGTTCTATTCTCTGCTTAAGACCTCACACGGCTTAGAACAGAACAGAGCTCGTCCCCCAAGGTACTCAAATACAGAAGGAACACAAAGAAAATGCAGACATCCATTGGGGGGACCTACTTCCCAAAGCCATCCAGCTTGGCCAAGAAGAGGCTGCACAGGATTCCACTGATCTCTCTTCTGAACAAAATCAACTTTAGAGACAGAGAATAAAGTCCAATTTAATGATTCCCCTTTTCAGAGGACTGGCTTCTTATCTGTTTTTATGTGATGCCTACAGGAAACCGCTCAGGAAGGAAAAGGAGTTGTCCCCAACTGTCCAGCCGGCCTAATCATGCTTAGAGTTGGGCAAATGCTTTTTTTGGCACAATTGTACTGAACTGGACATAGATGAAATGTCATTTCTTCACAGTGAATGTCTTGGTAATATTATATAATAGAAAAGGCACTCACTTGTCTGGAAGTCAGAAAACCTAAGCCTTAATTATGTTTGTTTAGTAATTAGAAGACGAGACAATTTATATGCTATTCAGGTGTGATGCTAGTGACTATATTTCTTTGAGTTTGTATTATTCTTTTATTTTTTTTGAATGGTGAGAATTGAAAACTGCAGTGCTTTGGCACTGAAATTTTGCCCAGAATAGTACCAATGAGGATATCCAATGAATGCCCAGTCCCTCCCTTGCATTCTACTAATAATACCCAGTATGCCAGGAACCTGGTTCCTCCCTCCCTCCCTCCCTTCCTTCCTCCCTTACTTCTTTCTTCCTTCCTTTTCTCCCTCCCTTCCTCCCTCCCTCCATTCCTTCTTTGCTTTCTTCCTTCCTTCCTTTCTTCCTATACATCTTCATCCATTCAGTATACTTTATTGAATACTTACTATGTATAATTCCTTAGACTAAGCAGTGTAGGAGACATTAAACTAAATAAAATACAATTCTTTGTCCTCGACTCACAATTCATTAGGGGACACAGGATACACGTAAATGAAGCAGAAAATGAGTGAGAATATGAAAAACTATATTAAACCAAGCATGAAGTACTTTGGAAGTTCTAAGTTCGGTCCCCTTTACCTGATGCTAAATCCATCGTCAGTGCTAGAACAAAAGTTCCTTTCAGGAGTATAAAAATTGATTTGGGGGAATCTAGCACTTTTATTAACTAATTTTTTTTGCTTTACTCTAGTAAAAGCCTTCCTCCTGATGAATAGACTTGCCCTGCTCCTCCCTGGAACACTCATCCTACAGTCCCCATTTGTGGAATTTTCTCTACTGAAACTCCCAGCTTCCATTAATAATAAATTGATGTTTGCCTCCCTCTAATACCAGATGCACCTAACACATCTCCATTTAAAAAATAACCTGACTTTTTCCTACACTGTGTTTTAAATTTATTATCTGAAACAATCCATTGGAGCCCTACCAAAGAACTGGAGCAATGGCCAAAAGTCTGGCCTCCCTAAGTTATAAGGTGAGGGAGGACCTCCAGCCCTGGCTCTCATTTCCCATTTTCTTCTTGGTTGATATGAGTTCCAACTTGTGTTTCCTGACCCTTCCAAAGATCTGGCTGTTGAACTTGTCTTTTGGGTGACAGTAATTCTAACAGCCTCTACTTTTGTTCTCTTTGTTCTCAAAGTTTCTTCTCCCTCTTCCTCCAGCCCCAATTTCCTGCGTGAGGGTCTAAAGTGAAGCTCCTTCACTTGCATGATAGAAAATGTCTATCCTCTTATCATTTTTTTTGGTTTGCTTCTTCTGCAGAAATCTCCACATCTCCAAGGCAGTGGCCATAAACTGGGGCACTTCCATTATCGCTTCAGTGAGCCAAAAATATGCATAGGATGTAGCCTGCCAGGCCTGGGGAGCTTATCTTTAAACACAGGGGAAATTATCTTCCTGAAACCTTTCCTCATGATTATAAAATGCTCATAAATTCTCATTATTCACATTATTGAACTTTTTCAAACATTTGGGGTCCCCCACATTTTGCATATGCATTTCTCCATGTTCTGAGGTAAATCTAAGTTGCCACTAAAAGGTAGTGACTTGCAGCTGAAAGAGCTGATGTCAGAGAGCTAGAATTAAATCCCATTAATAAACTACTGTGCTGGAACCCTATCCTTAAAATTAATGGAAGCATGGAGCAAGAGAGGGACTAAAAAGTAATTTCACTTTCATTTTTAAATGATTTTATCAAGTGTTCCAAATTCTTTATCATCATCATCATCATCATCATCATCATCATCACCATCATCACCATAGATTTAAAATAGGAAGATGCTCATGAAATTCATTCTCTTGATTTTGCTTAAAAGTCATCATTTTTGTCTTCAAAACTACCTATGAGGGTGTTTAGGTAAACTGACATATTACATATTGGGGATTTCCAACATGAGGGATATTTTTTTCCAAATTATTCTACTTTTTAATAATAAATAATAGTTGCACAATATTTTGTGGTTTACAAAGCTTTTTTTGCTTATGAGGATCTTAGAAGGTAAATATAGTTCAATGAATATTATATAAGTATATTATTGTTCCAAAGGCCACATGGTGAATAAATATCCTAGATGGAACTAAACCTCAGATTTCTCAATTTCATAATAAATAGCAAACCAGTCAAATAATCAAGGAGTCCACACGTGTCCTGCCCCACTTCCCACCTTATATAGGACTCTGTTCCTATTTCCCCAATGCACTTACCATATAGGTACCGAGAAAGAGAGAGAGAGAGCACTTGTGATATGCCATATGTGATGCTCAGGGCCGGGGTGATAAATACAAACAAGGAAAACATCCTCTGTCCTCAAACATTTTATATTTTAAGCAGGAGGACGACTCAGAGAGGGGAGCTGCAATGGGGAGAAGGAAATGGTCCCAAAGCACCAAATAAGGATGGGGCTGGTTGGCCAATAATTGCTTTAGGGAGTGTGGTCCAAATTTTAGTTGCAAATGAGGGAGAAATGTTGGCCCGGGTAAATATTGCACGGCATGGAGATGGCTGGGAATTACACAGTACTATAGTACTGTACTGGTGATGTCCGTTGTATCTCCCCATGAAGCAGCTCTCCTCTCACTTCTGAATCTTAGATCTTTTCCCAGTTCCTAGTTTGGGATTCTGCTGCCACTTAAGTACATTTGTAAATGTAGTTGGATCCTTGTGACCCAGAGCAAAGGTTTCATAAAAGATGTAGCATCTCAAATGAACCTTGTAGGAGGACTTTGGAAAGGCCACGGGAAGCAAGGAGGATATCTCAAGCAGGGAGAACATTATCAAAGCCACAGAGGCTAAAAAGAGCTTGCTTTGGGGAGAAGTACTAAGCTAAGGCTCTTAGTAAAATGGAATGTGCACATTGGGAAGGAGTTAGGGAAAGGTAGTCCGTGAGGGAAAGGGGGAAGATAATAGAAAGCCTAGGAAATCAGGGACTTGATAAGGAAAAAAGATGGAGATATGAGAGAATAATTAATGATGATGATGATACAATAGTCTTTATTTACTATCACTGGGCATTTCCCCTTCTGACAGTTGCCTTGTCATGGTGGAGGAACTTGTGAAGCTCATTGAGAATATGAATGATGTTACCCAAGGCAGACGGATCATGGTGGAAAGTTCTGACAGGAGAAGGAGATGCCAATTCACTCCAATATCCTTGCCAGAAAAACCTCTTGGACAGCATTAAAATGACAAAAGATATGACCCCCCAGATGAGTCCTGCATGTCAGAAGGTCTCACACGTTTCTGGGGAAGAGCAGGGGACAACTTCAGGAAACATTTGGGCCTAAACCAGAGAAAACTAAGGTTAGCTGTGGACGTGTCTGGTGTCCTTCCTCCTCCCCTCCCAAAAAGCCAATATTGTAAAGATCACTAGGAATCTGGAATGTGAGCTCTATGAGGAACAAGAAAAGCTGAATAAGCAGGAGAGGGGAGGAGAAAACATGCACATTTTAGGTGTCAGTGAACTTGGGCAAGCCTCCCTTATAAGAAATGAAGTCGCCCTCACACTCAAGAAAAGGGTGAGAAAAGTAGTACTGTTATACGATCTCCTAAAGGAACAATGTTTAAATCCAGGGCAAACTTCAACGTCCCATCAATACAAGTCTGTACTCCAAGCACGGAAAAGGCCAAAGTTGGTTAGTTCAATAAAGACCTTTAATATTTGATGTACCCTCAAATAAAAATGTCCAACTCATCATGGTGGATCGGAATACTAAAGAAGGAAATCAAAAGATAATCGGAATATCAGACAGATTTGGCCTTGTGGTACAAAATGAAGCAGGACAGAGACGGAAAGAGTTTTGCCAGTATAACTCGCTGGTCAAAGCAAACACTTTGTCCACAATTTAAAAGGCAATTGCTCACTTGAGTGTCAATATTGAAATCCCATTTATTGCATGTACTGCAGCCAAAGGTGGAGAAGCTCTCTACCATTACACATATTGCCCTTTCTCTAAATGTCCAAATGAAAATTAAAATAAAACCTGGAACTGTTGTGGCTCAGATCACAAAATCTTGTTGCAAAATCCAGACAAAATGAAGAGAAAACCATCAGATCATATGAGTAGGAACCAAATAACATCCCTTATAAATACAAACTAAAAGTCATAAATAGATTTAATGGATTAGAGCTGGTAGATAGTGTCTGAAGAACTATGGACAGAGATTTGCAGTATTCTACAGGAAGCAGCAACAAAAAATATCAAAAATAACAGAAGAACAAGAAAGCAAAGTTCTTGTCTGATGAGGCTTTACAAATAACCACAGGGGGAGAAATTTAGGAGGGAAATGAAAAAGGAAAGAGATATCCAACTGGCTACAGGGATCCAGAGAATAGTAGAAAGAGACAAGAAAGTGTTCTTACATGAGCAATCCAAAGAAACAGAAGAAAAAAAAAAAACAAACAAACAGAATATCCAAGACAAGATCTCTTTGGGAAAATTAGATATATTGACAAAACATTTCATGCAAAAAGGGCCATAAGATACTAGTAGTAGGGAGCAAAAGAGATTAAGAAGAGGTATAAAGAATAGACAGAAGTATACAAGAAAAATTTTAATGCAACCAAGTACCAGAGTGGCGTGGGGCCTAATCTAGAGAAGGAAGCACTGCTAACAAAAAGGCTGGTGAAGGAGATCAAATTTTCATGGAGCTATTAAAAATCCTAAAAGACGATGCTCATAGAGTGCTGCACTCAAAATATCCGCCAATTTGGGAAGCAGTGGCCACTGGATTGGAAAAGATCCTGAGGTAAGGGACCACCAAAGAACGTCCAGATTAACAAACAATTGTGCTCATTCACATACGAGCAAGGTTCCGCCTAAGATTCCCTAAGCCAGGCTTCAACATTATGTGAACCAAGAATGGCTGGAAGTACAGGATGGTTTTCTAAGACACAGAGCAGCTAGAGCCCAAATTGTCACTATTTGCTAGACTATGAAAAAAGCAATGGAGTTTCAGGGAAAAAAAAAATCTCCTGCTTCTTTGACATCACTAAAGCCTTTTGTTATGTGGATCACAGCAAAAGTGACAAGTTCTCAAAGAGATGGGAGTGCCAGATCATCTTACTTGTCTCCTGAGGAACCTGTATATGGACCAAGAAGCAACAGCTAGAACTGACCGTGGAACAGCTGGTTGTTTTAAAGTCAGAAAAGGCAGCACACTGTCACCTGATTTATTTAACTTGTATGCAGAGTACATCATATGAAATGGCAGGCTGGACAAATTAAAAAGCTGTAATTAATGTTGCCAGGAGAAAAATGAAACAATCTCACTTATGCAGATGATACCACTTGGACGGCAGAAAGCGAAGAACATTCAGGAGTCTCTTGATGAGGGTAAAAGCTGGTTTGAAGTTTACATTAAAGAACAAACAAAAACAGCTAACATCACGCCAACTGCTCCCATCAGTTCCTGGGAACTAGAGGGAAAAATGGAAATAGTGTCAGGTTTTATATTTGTGAGCACTGCAGACCATGACTGCGGCCATGAAATTAAAAGAAGCTTGCTCCTAGGTAGAAAAGCTTTGGCAAATGTGCACAGTGCACTAAAAAACCTTGTGACAAAGGCCCATAGAGTTAGTCTAGACTAGGGTTTTTCCAGCAACAACACACACCTTGGTGACAAAGGTCCATAGAGTCAGGACTAGGGTTTTTCCAGCAGCGATGTACATGTCTCTGACAGAGATCCCTATAGTCTCTGACAAAGGTCCATAGAGTCAGGACTAGGGTTTTCCCAGCAGCGATGTACACCTCTCTGACAAAGGTCCCTATAGTCTCTGACAAAGGTCCAGAGAGTCAGGACTAGGGTTTTCCCAGCAGCGATGTACACCTCTCTGACAGAGATCCCTATAGTCTCTGACAAAGGTCCATAGAGTCAGGACTAGGGTTTTTCCAGCAGCGATGTACACCTCTCTGACAAAGGTCCCTATAGTCTCTGACAAAGGTCCATAGAGTCAGGACTAGGTTTTTTCCCAGCAGCGATGTACACCTCTCTGACAGAGATCCCTATAGTCTCTGACAAAGGTCCAGAGAGTCAGGACTAGGGTTTTCCCAGCAGTGATGTACACCTCTCTGACAAAAATCCCTATAGTCTCTGAGAAAGGTCCATAGAGTCAGGACTAGGGTTTTCCCAGCAGTGCTGTATGCCTCTCTGACAGAGATCCCTATAGTCTCTGAGAAAGGTCCATAGAGTCAGGACTAGGGTTTTCCCAGCAGCAACCGTATGCCTCTCTGACAAAGGTCCCTGTAGCTGACTGCGGCAGAATCGTCCCTTTTGAATGTTGGGGCTGGAGAAGACTTTGGAGCGTCCCTTGGACATCCAGGGGATCAAGTCAGTCAGGCTCTCAGTAATGAATTCCGACTGCTCAATGGAAAGACAAATACTGGCGCTGAAACTTAAATACTTTAGTCACTTAATGAGAAGACTCGACTGGGTGGGAAAGATTGACGGCAAAAGGAGAAGGGGAAGGAAGAGGATGAGATGGATGGAGAGTGTCATGGAAGCGGCGACTGTGGGCTTGCACAGACTTCTGGAGACAGCGGGGAATAAAAGGGCTTGTCACAGTACGGTCACCGAGTCGGACGTGACTGAATGAATAAACAACTAAGGGCATAAATTGCACTAAATCTGATTCGTTTCTGCTGAAATTCTTATTCCCCCCTTTCCCCCTCTTTGAATCCCTGCCAGATGAGTCAGGGCTCCCTCATATGCCATACTTAATAATAGTACAAAAAGTGATGATTTATTTAAAATTAATCCCAGGAGAATACATTAAACCAGCAAACCCTCTCAATGCCCGTTGCCCAAATCTAATTGCCATCCCCCCCCCCAAGGCTGTCATGGTGGAAGTCCAGCCAGGCCTCAGTATACCTCTCAGCAAGCAGGCTGGCACTTCTCTGGTTTCCCTTCTGCCTATTAGTGATAATGAAAAGTCCATGCTTGTATCTGCCAGGACCCTTCTCCCAGGCCAGTGGGTCGTCAGGATTCTCTGTCCCATTCCTGCTGGGTCTCAAGGCCCAGGCAGGGCATTCTAGTGCAAAAGCTGACCCCATCAGATCTGGAAAACGCTTCG
The DNA here is from genome assembly GCF_048593235.1 of Sminthopsis crassicaudata. Taxonomy (NCBI): domain Eukaryota; kingdom Metazoa; phylum Chordata; class Mammalia; order Dasyuromorphia; family Dasyuridae; genus Sminthopsis; species Sminthopsis crassicaudata. The sequence continues at coordinate 4,258,480 of NC_133622.1, read as the reverse complement.
GCATCCAAAAGGGTGTTTTACACTGATGACCCCAAACCCATCACAGGGGAGGGGACAGAGTTTGGGAAGACAAAGCCGGCAGGACGAGGGGCTCCTCACCTGGTACTCCTGCTTCCTTCCCTCCCTCCTAATTTCTTGTCATTTCCCCTCCTAAGGTGATACAGTAAATAACTCCCTGGACTTGGACTCACAAAGAGTGGAGTCCAAATCTGATCCCAGCCACTTCCTAGCGGTGTGAACCTGGCCAAGTCTTTTAATTTCTTTTTGTTTCCGTTTCCTCAACACCTACCGGTCAGGATTGTCAAGTATCCTCCAAATATCCAGATAACCAAATATCAAAATCTCAAATGAGCTCATATTTGTGCAGTGCTCATCCTGGCAAGCACTTAATAAGTTCCTGTTTCCTTCCCTCTTCTTCTTAGCTTCTCCAGCACTTCCTCAGTGATGTAATCCTAAGCTGCACGCTCAAATAGAGGTTCTGGGGGTTGGGGTTTCCAAAAGAACATGGATTCTTACTCAGCAAGGGATTTAAGTGCTTGGTAATATTTGTATCATGAGGAGTAGTGAAGGCAAGGAAAATAATAATCCGGGTTTATAAAGTGATTTATTTATATACTATTTTCCTTATAGCCACCATCCTGTGAAGTAGACTGTGGGTGGTATATAATCCCCATTGTACAGATGAGGAAACTGAGGTTCTCAGACATGGCTGAAGTTGCACAGCTAATACATATAAGGGGTAGGAGTCAAACTCAAGTTCTTCAGCCCAAGTGAAGTTTACTTTTCTGCACAACACGATATTTTCCACTCGCCTTTGAAGTTTATAATGATTTGCTAATATTTCAGGCACCTGGACCAAAGACTGGAGCTCTCGGTTTTGCTTAATTTCCTTGAAGAACATGACCAATAACTCAGGAGCTAGATTGTCTAAAGTAAGTTATCTGGGGCATGTATGTGTGGCGGAGTGAGGAAGGAGGAGACGGGTGATAATTTATACTAAGAAGGCACTAAATGAACCTGCAAGTGACTAATCTATTTGGAAGGAAAATGCTTTACTGTTGTTTAGGCCCTTGAGACAAGGAGAAGCCATTTGTACGCGGTAAACATTTCACCTTTATTTACTGACCAGTCTGTACTAATCATGAATCTTTAATCATCCCAAGTTTAATTTAAGCCTCTTCCTATAGGCTTTAAGGTTACAAGTACTTAATTATCTTATTCAACACAGCAGGGATGCACAACATAAAATGCCATCTTCTGCTTTTTCTTACCTATAAGTGGGCAGCGATTCCAGCTGGTGATCTTACAAGTTTCAGAAAAGATCTAAAGCAAGGCAGAAGGGTTTAATGTTCGGTCTAGGTTGCACCGAGAGCAGGAGCCCTGCCCGCCAATGTGCCCGCTGCTATTTCTTAGCTGGGCAGCCTCAGTCAAATAGAAGTTCTCTGCCCTTTCATCTCCCAAATGGTGGTCTGTATATTAAATGAGATGACTTCGTAGGACACTAAAAATTTAGCGATAATAGCAAAAGGAGCAGCATTGTTCTGGAGCCAAAGGGCAAAACCAGGAGAAAGACTTAGTGCGAGAGTCACGCTTCGGACATTTAAAGGGGAGAATGAACAGAATAATTTCCCTTAAGACTGACTGCTCCTGAAGGGCCGTGCCAGGGACCATCCAGGCTGCTCTGCAGGGAAGCAGGTCTTACGTGGACCACGGCCTCCTCAGACAAGTTGGACCGAAACTCTCAGGCATTTGAATGGTGAATGGGTCGGGTTTTGAGACACACCCAAGGAGAGGGATCTGTCCCCAGAGTTGGCTGATGTGCTTCTGGCACCACTTGGTCATATAAGAATTAATCTCAGCTGAAAACAAACCAAAAATGCCCCCCAAACATGTTTCAGCGTGTTTATTTATGCATACTAATGGTGATAATGTTTTCCTCTTATCTACCTATTGGTAACTTCTACCCATCTGGCTCTACCTGTTGTCTGGGGTCAAGCAGAATAAGCCCAATATAGAAATGGGGGCTGGCTCAGAGACATAAAATGACTTGCACAAAGTGGTTTAATTTATTTCCTAAGGATCTTGCCCTTTCTGTTTTTCCTTTACAAACAAACAAGTCCTATTCACCCATTTACCTTTGTTGGGAAATGCATCATTTATTTTCTTAGATTTGGGGGAGCAGAGGAATTAATCTATCTACAAAAGATGATCAGTCACAATTAAAGAATGAGACGAATTTCTGAGTCTTTGGACTTCTCTCATTTTTCCATTGTGTTTGATGCTTTGAGACAAAACATAGTGGATCGTTGTTCCGATGATCCAACTAAGTGGATCGTGTACAGGTCCATACTAACTCAGTGTGGGTACATTTGTGAGATCCTATGGCTATTGTCTCTGAGAAAGACAGCTGCTTCTCTTAGTGCTATTGGCAACAGTCATTTACCATTATTAATTCCTCAAACTTATATGGAAATGACTTTCTACTTTATTAAAGAAATGTTTTTAAATGAGTATGATGAAACGTTCAAATGGCACTCGTACATAAAAATACAACACTAGAGCCACATATGCAAAATTAAATTTGACTGTTCGTGCCAATCAGTTAATGGAAGATTAAATTGCACTTCTTTCAAATTTGCCATGGACATTCTGAGCAACATAATATTAGTCAAGAGAAAAGAATTCTGGTCCTCATTCTGATATTAGCCATAAGATTGTGGGTATGGTCATTTCTGCTGTCTGATAGGCTTCTCTCAAATGAAGAGGTGAGAACAGATGAATTCTTATATCACATCCAACTCTAAAATTCTATTTTGTCTTTTAAAGACTCATTAAAATCTTTTCTACTTTTAAAATTCTCTTGTAGCTTAAATGCTTTATGTTGGAAAGTAACTTTTAACTCTGATAGTTTGAGTTCCAAGGAACTTTTCAGCTCTACCTATATATGCTATACTTCTAAACAAAATGGTCTCCAGACCAAACTTATCTGAGAAGCATTACTCCAAAATAATGTCTTTCCCTTCCACTTTCAGGGTTAGGGGATTTCTACAGATAAAATATTTATAACATATTTAAAAGTGATTCCAAGCAGTTTTCTAGATTTCCCTTGGATTGATGCTTTTGCTTTTATAAATCACACCCAGTGGTATTTGCACTGATCAAGCAACAACAGGCTATGCCTTCCAAATACTTTCATTTCCAAAAAGGGTTCTTTTAAATTAGAAAATGTATAATTCACACACGGTAGTTATTACTAACTTTGGAAAGGAGGGATTTAGATTTTTATTTAAATATAAAGTAGGGTGTAGTGTGTGTGTGTGTGTGTGTGTGTGTGTGTGTGTGTGTGTGTGTGTCATTAGTAAGTATCCAAGGATGCCTACCTAGTATTTCCATGCTGGTCTTTTTTCTTAATGGTGGATTCATTTCCTTGCATACTTATGCAGGGTTGGCAGCTGGGCCTTAAGGCCTACTTACTTACTGAATGAGACAGACATCCATGTAGATCACTCTTACAATCAAGCCATACTGAGGCAAATTTTTGAAGGCCAGACTGATTTGTAGGGCCCTTGTTGAATGTTCTGTGCCGTCCCCATTTGGCCTCTGTGTTATGAACCATTCTCAGACATGAGGCTACAGATAAACCTGGGGGCAATTCCTAACTATCATCAATTTCTAACTTAATTTTTCAATGGATCAATGAGCTCACTCAGTCTTTTTCCAATTATAACTATGTCCTCTCCGATTGCCAATCTGATACCTTTCTGTTAATGCTCTCATATTAAGTATCTAATATACTGAAGGCCTTCCTCTGAATATTATAATACTTTATGTATACCAACCTAATACTAGGAGCTGTTATCCCTTATTCTCACTGCACGACCAACTACTCCTTATAGTCATCCTTCTTGTTGATGAGTTTACGGCACACTTCATGTACTGATCAACACTGATCAATATAGGTTGTCACTTAATTATACAACTCCCCATATAAAAGAGTTATGATTCTGAGATTATAGTGTTATTTTATTAGTGTTAATTATAGAACATTATATATTATATAATTATATATATATATATAATATATATATATAATTATAGAATATTTTAAAAGTAGACTTTTAGCTAGTAATATCTTGGGATCCTTGAAAAAAGGGTGCAAAATCTCACATTTCATTCAAACTGTTTCTTCCACTTATTCAATTTTGAACATAATGCTTTTGACCCCCATTAAAGAAACAGTGACTTATTTTTTATTTTATTTTATATTATTATTAATAATTATTATTATGTTTATATTATAATATTATAAATTAATATAATTATTATAATGACAATTATTTTATTATATTTATTTATTAAACAAGTCATTAGTAAAACATCCTTCTTAGAGTTTACCTGGAAATTACTTTCTAATCTCAAATATGCAAACAGACAATTGTGAATTCACAAAGAGAAACTATTCTTTTGAGATCGATGAGAAAGAAAACATATTCCTGTGCTGTGAATGAAAGGTGCTAGCCCAGCAAGAAAGAAACAGACTCGTGATGATGGGGAAAGTAGAACTGATCAAGGGATACTCGGTTATTGTGAAAATCAAAAGAGTTAACATGCAAACTGCTTTGTAAATCTTAAAATGCCACCTAAATGCTCATTATTTTTATTATTTTTATCATCAGCATCAGAATTGTTATTTATTATTATAAAAATAATTATATATAATATTCTATAATGTATTATATATAATTAACATAATAATATGTAATAAATATAAACTATAATGACAATAATTATTATTATTATTTACAGCAGAAGTCAAGGTTCATAGTAAATGGACCTTACTGCTCTATAATTTTCAGAGATATCTTTTCACATTGATGCAAGAGAAAGAGTCGCGAAGGTCTTTGTCACCAGCACAGACAGAAGCATTTGCATTTTCCACATGTAGGGCTTGTGTACACATACTACAGTTGGAGTCAGAGTAGAATCTCACTTTCAGGGGCAGCTTCCAGGCAAAGCAAACCTTTGGGGCAGCTGTGTTTTGGATGTGATCCTTGCCATTCTCCGTCCCTTTTTTTCACTCTGTCCCTTATTGTTCTTCCTTGCCCCATGGCATTTGTGACTCTCTACTGGGATCTCCCCATGATATCCCCTGATGTCTGTGTTGCCACACAACCTATTTCTCCATTAAATATTTTGCTTTCCTTTACTTCCTTTCCCCCCATATATCTCATAGAAGGAAGATGGAGAAGGGAAGGGAAATGTGTCTTCTTATGATCTCTACCATGGTAACCCTATGGTACCTTTTGGATCAGAGGGAGATATGAAGTATAGAAATAAGAAATCATGAAACATTTTAATTTTTTCCTGAGGCAGTGAGGGTTAAGTGACTTGCCCAGGGTCACACAGCTAGGATGTGTTAAGTGTCCGAGGCCATATTTGAACTCAAGTCCTCCTGACTTCAGCGCTGGTGCTCTATCCACTACGCCATCTAGTTGCCCCAGCATAGAACATTTTTGAGGAATAATTTGGCTGATGTATATCATGAATAAGTGGGAGTAGGATGAGATCAGAAGGTAAAATTAGAGACAGTCTATGAATGACTTTAAATGCCAAGTTAATGCATGTTTCCTTTGGAGGAAACAAAGTAATTTCAAACCATCTTTTACATGAGAGCCCTTCAAATATTTGAAGATAATTAACAGGTCATTTAAGCTGATTGTGATAGCATCTAGATGATGCTATTTTAAAGCCTTGCATTTATAAAGTTCTTCTTGTTTATTTTGTTCTCTTATTTTACAAAATATATAGGTGAATGAAAAAGAAATACATTAGCTACTTTCTAATGATTAAGGACTGGGCTAAATGCTAGTGATACTAATAGGAAAAAAAATAGAAACAGTCCTTAATCTCAAGGAATTCACACACTAATTGGAAGAAATAATTGTCTGGGGTTTAAGAAATAACATTACTTAGTGTTGTGTCTTGGGACTCAAAAGAGCAGACAGAGGAAGAAAATATTAACCTTGAAGGTAAAAATATTCAAATGTAATTTGTTTTATTTTAGATGTTCTAAATGCATTACCACTGACAAATTAAAAAGCATTTCAGGCCATTTAAATTCTTTACCACTGTGGAAAATTATCTTCTTAACCAAAATAGGTACATTGTGGGGACCTGTCATTCTCTGGTCTATTGTGTCCACCCATGTGGAAAATGAACATACAAGAATGTGTTTGGCAATGGAGCCAAGATGGCAGAAAGAAGCCTGAAAGATGTCTGAGCTCTCCCCAGTTTCCATCAGAAACAACTTTAAATCAATGTCTAAAGAACTCTGGAGTGTCAGAATCCACAAAAAGACAAAATGAAACAATTTTTTAGATCAAGATAACTTAGAAGGATTTTAAGAAAGATCTGTTTCTTTGGGGTGAAAGAGAGAAGTCCAGGTGGTGTCCTCGCAAGCCAACAGGAGTCTCAGCCCCAGCACAGACCAGCAACCTGGCCATACAATTCTAGTGCAGCAGGTCAGTGGTCCAGCAGGCCAGCTGGGAGGTCTTCAGCCCCAAAAGAGCAGGCAAACTGCCAACCTTGAATCAAGGGCACAACAGGCAACAACGTGGCTCAATGGGAAAACCACCAGCCCCAAATGCCCTGGAATAGGAAGCTAGGAAACAGGTCCCTGACCCTCAGTAAAAAAAAAAAGACAGAGACAGGGCCCACTGTATCACAGAAAAAGAGCCCAACCTTTTAAAATGAGCAAAAAACAAACCAACAAATCCCTGGCCAAAGAAGTGACAGGTGACAGGGAAGGAAAGTCAAAACAGAAACCCAAGACAATGTTAAAATGCCCACTTGTGAAGCCTCAAAGAGGCAGAAAAATAGGTCTGAAGCTCAAAAAGTCTTCTTGGATGAGCTCAAAGGAATTTAAACCTCAAGTAAAAGAGAAAAATTGGGGAAAGAAATGTGAATTAATCAAGAAAATTATGGGGATGAGGGGGAGAGTGAACAGCTTGGGAAAAGGAGCAGAAAAACTGACTGAAGAAAACTCCTTAAAAATAGAATTGCTTAAATGGAAAAAAGAAGGTAAACCCAGGAACTACTTTTCATAAAAAATAAAGTCAGATCTAAACAAGTGGAAAATATCAGTTGTTCATGACTGGGCTGGGCTAATATAATAAAAATGAAAAATTTACCTAAATTAATTTCCTTATTCAATTTCATGCCAATCAAATGACCAAAAATAACAAAATTCATCTGGAAAAACAAAAGCCAATAATAGAAGGGAAATAATGAAAAAAAAAAAAATAAAAGAAGGGAGCCTAGTCATACCAGATCTGAAACTGTATTCTAAAGCAGCAATCATCTAAACTATTTGTTACAAGCAAAGAAATAGAGTGGTAGATCAATGGAATAGAGTAGGTACCCAAGACACATAATCAACTATTTGATAAACCCAAAGACCCCAGCTTCTGGTATAATAATTTCCTATCTGATAAAACTGCTGAAGAAATCGGAAATATGACAAAAACTATACCAAAATAAGGTCAATCACCCTTTAGACATAAAAGGTGATGTTATACCCATATTAAAAGAGCAAAGGATAGTTTCCCTATCAGATCTATAGAGTAGAAAGGAATTTATGCCTAAAAATAAATAAAGAATATTTTTAAAATGACAAATGGATAATTTCCATTACATTAAATTAAAAAAAAAAAGCTTTTGTACAAATAAAGCCAATTTAAACAAGATTAGAAGGGAAAGAGAAAGCTGGAACACAATTTTTACAACCAGTGCTTCTGATAAAGACCTCGTTGCTCAAATATTTAGAGAAGTAAGTCAAATTTCTAAGAATACAAGTCATTCTCCAATTGATAAATTGTCAAAGGATATCAACAGGCAGTTTTAAGTGTAGAAATTAAAACCATCTAGAATCATATGAAAAATAAATTCTCTAAATAACTATGGATTAAAGAAATTTTTATAGAAAGTCTTCTTGTAGAAATAAAGAACTGAAAATTGGAGTAATGTCCAGCAATTGCAAAATACCTAAACAAGTATGAGGTACATACCATGTTCTGCTAATAGAAACTATAAACAGGCAGATTTCAAACAAAAACCAAAATAAAATACTTGAAAGGGCTTTCGTGAACTGGTGCTAAATGAAGTGAGCAGAACCAGGAGAACACTGTACACAGTAATAGCAACATTGTGGGATTTTAGCTAGGACAGACTCAGCTCCGCTCAACAATACAGTGATCTAAAACCATTAAAAACAAAACCTCATGAAAGAAAATTCTGTACCCATCCAGAGAAATATCTACGAGGTATATCAAATGCTACCTTTTCCTTTTCTTTCTTTTTTGTGTGGCTTTTCTCTTTTGCTCTTTCTTCTTTCACATAATTAATGAGAAAATATTTATATAAAAAGTAAAAAGCAAAAATAAACTACCAACAACCAAAAACATGTTTGGTGAACATTAGAAAAGAAGAAATGTATTTACAGGAAAGATGTAAATGTCCCAAGCCCAAAGTAGGACAGAGAAGGATCCAAGTGGACTTTGGGACAAGACTCATTCCATCTTCACAGCAATCAGCTGTGCTGTATCATTGTCTCCCATCTTTACTTGTTAAGTCACTGGGGCCCAGGGAGCTGTTGCCAACCCAAAGGTAGACTGAATCAGGGTGCTGGAGATTGTCTTGAAAACGAGGTATCCCTATTGAGCTCAGCATCCTTTTCTCTGCAGTATCTCAGCCCAACTAATGAGATGAATTAGGTGGGGAATTAATGCATGTAATGCATGGAGGGAGAGAGGATAGAGGATATGTTTTAGAGCACAAGGGCCTTCTAGATTTCTCTAAATAGCCAGCTTACCCAGGCTGTGGAAGGAGTACAAGTCTCTGCCCTGCCTGTTTCATTATCTTTTTGAAGATCTTTTATCAACAACTTAGTCCAAATTTCCTAGGAGAAAAAAGGTGCTGGGAAATGACCATTCCTCCCACTAGCTCTGTTAGGTAGGTTATCATCCACATTTTGCTGTCCTAGCTCCCGAGCTTGAAAGGACTATCTAATCCATCTAATCCAGCCTCCTTATTTTAGAGATTTCAAAACGGAAATAGAAAAGGTCCCACATGAAACATGACAGATTCAAGATTTAAATTTATAATCTCTGACTCCAGGGCTCTTCCATGGGCTGTCCTCCATACTTCTTCCTCCTGTGGCCCTGTCCTGAGAGAAAGCTCGCCCATTGATTGGGGTTAAAGGCAATCTCTGGATTCCTCATGAGCTTCAGTGGCATTCTCGTATCTGTTAATTTGTAATAAAACCTCTCTGTGTCGGTGTTTAAAAGGGCAGCTGGGAATTGTCTTTGGACACTGTCTAAATGTTGACTGAGTCTTCAGGATCCATCTGACTGGTCAGAGTTAACCAAGGCCCTCAAAAGCAACCCGAGAACTTTTTTCTTAGGAAGACGTTTCCAAAACTGGTAAAGAAGGATGGAGGCTGAACTGTTTTTGAAGAAGTCTGTGTGGTGGTGAATTTAGAGTCCCTGATCGAAACCAAAACACATTTGAATATTTTTACCTTGGAAGCTGATAGTTGCCTTCACTATCTGTTCTTTTGAGACCCAAGACACAGCCTGAAGTGGTGATTAGATCTTAACCATCACATATTTTTTATCTTAACATCACAATCTTTTTGGAACCCATTTTGATCAGAGCCCATGGGGAACGTTCACCTCCCAGCATCCCCGGCCTGCACCTTACTGGGCTGCTTCAAAGCATCATCACCCGGCTCAGGGCATGGAGCGGCAGAAGCCGGAAGCTGAACTGGAATGTTGCTGTGGGTAATATTTTTGAATTTTATTCAAGCATTTCATTTGCCTGCAGTCTGATTTCTAATAAGGAAAACTTCATTATTTTTAGGCTCTGCCTGTGGGTCTGTTTTCATTTTCATAATGGATTTTGCATGACTTTGAGGTTCTTTCAAAACTGTCCTGATCCACAGCACCAAAGTGATCAGGGTATTAATAAAAAGAAAAAGCGCTGATTGCGATTCCCTGACAAGCCTGGGACAGCAGAGCTGGAGTAGGACCAAACCGTAAGTATATGACATTGTCTAAAGCTCTTCTGTATTTATTCATGTTTTCATGCATACATTTACTGGCGCTGATAAAGAGAAATGATGTGGAGACCCTGCTTTCAATGAACAATCAGACCATTCTGATTCTGATTCTGATTATGTCTAGTTAAGACATATGGCCAATGTACGGGATTGCTTGTCATCAGGGGAAGGGAGTGGAGGGAGGGGGGGATAATTTGGAAAAATGAATACAAGGGATAATATTATATAAAAAAATTACTCATGCATATATACTGTGGGAAAAAAATTCTAAATAAAAAAATTTAAAAAATTAAAAAAAAGACACATGGCCAATTAAACTTAGTAGCAACACTAGATTCCATGAGATCAGATAAAACTTCGGGAGGAATCCATTCCAAGAAGGGACAACCTGAGTAAAGGTACAGGGCTGGGGGAAAGGACACGAAAGAAAGCTCAGAATCCTGTTCAGTTCAGCTAGAGCAGAGGATTCATTTAAGAAAATAGAATGACCCAAAGTTGAACAGATAGATTGGAGCCAAATTGCGGACGGACTAGAATTTCACATTCAGGAGGATTTTTATTGGTTTGTTTTTAAATTACATAGAATACAGGAAAATA